>NW_022196461.1:0-283133 GCF_008641045.1 Pistacia vera
TGCTCCAATTACATGATGTCACATGTTTAATAATATTCTATCAGTGTTTATGTGAGAATTAACCAAGTTTTACTTAAGACTTTTCGAATGTCCCAATTACATTCTCATAAATATCTTTAACTGTTTATATTAAACAGCAACACATAACACATACAATGTAACAAAATAAAAAGTTATGAAACTATTCATATTCACAAACCTTTGAAATTTACATAAATGTATTACGAATGACATACAACATATAAGACCCTTTAGATTTACATAAATTTATCTCAATATAAAGGGAGAATGACATTTTTCCATCCAAGGTTTGGCGAAATGATACTGTCTCACCCGTTAAGTTTTAAAATGACACTTTCTCACCTTTTGTCCAATTCTGTTAGTGAATTTTGTTAATATTTAACTAAAAAGACAAAAATACCCTTAAATAGTTTATTTCTTAATTAGTTTATTATAAATTAAAATTTAGTTAAATCATAATGATTATTTATTAGTTCAAGTGTAAAGATATTTTTTTTTTTCCTTTGTTTATTTAATTAATTAGGAATATTGATTTTCTATGTTACTTAGTAAAAATGAAAACATTATATTATGAAAAACATTATAAATTTAGTAGATTATTGAATAATAGTGATGAGATATTGATGACATTATAAATAAATATTAAGGTTATTTAACTTTAAACAATTTCATAACATTACTCTTAACTTTTTAGTTGGGACTAACTATTTTTTCTTTTTCGACTTTTTAATATTTGATTTTTTGGCTAATTAAAAAATAATAAAAAATTTATAAATTCAAATATTTAAGGGTATTTTCGTCTTTTGAGTCAAATATTAAAAAAAAACATAACAGAGCTTAACAAATGGTGGGAAAGTGTCATTTTGAAACTTGAAGGGTGGGAAAGTGTCGTTTCGCCAAACCTTGGGTGGGAAAATGTCGTTCTCCCCTATATAAATGATAATATTTATAACAAACAACAATTAATAAGGTTATTAATATCTGTCATTAATAACAAACAATATCAAACACCAATTATATGAAGCCACATATACCATTAAATCCGACTCATTAATCTATGCCACATTACGACCAATAACATCTAGCTAAATGTCAAGAATTCAAATCAGAACCTATCAAATGCAACCAAAATGTCGGACAATTTGCCTACGAGGCAAAATGAAGGAATTCTACCTCTTTAAAACGACAATCATATAGCCTATGTCCTAAGATTATATATATATAAAAGAAGAATAAAAATTGTAAATCAAATGTATCACTCTTAAATGTAATTAAAAGTCTATTAAGCTAAATGGAATCCTATAAAGATTTCATAGATCGTTAAACCTATCTCTAGCGTTTGCTTAATCTACGGTGTTTACTCTAAGAAGTTAACACATGAATCACTTCTCAGTCTCATCATGCTCAACATTTAATTGAATCAAAAGAAACCAANTATATATATATAAATGTAATTAAAAGTCTATTAAGCTAAATGAAATCCTATAAAGATTTCATAGATCGTTAAACATATCTCTAGCATTTGTTTAATCTACAGTGTTTACTCTAAGAAGCTAACACATGAATCACTTCTTAGTCTCATCATGCTCAACATTCAATTGAATCAAAAGAAACCAACATCCACTTGCATTAAGTACAATAACGAACACATAATCCAAGCAATAGAACTAAAAAACAACATAAATTTATAGACTAAACCATTGTAATCCAAGTTACATCAAAACCCTAACCCAAAAGTGAGTTAGTTCATGCTCAAAATAAAGAAAAACATCACATAAACTGTAAATGTGGAGTTCAACATATTAGAAATTGAAAGAGGAATGAATTCTTCTCTAATTTGGAGACCCAAATTCTTCAAATCTCCTTCTCCTTCCCCTTATCTAAAAATGTCGACCTCCCCTTAAAAATGAACCAAGTCTCTCTTAAATAGTCGGCCCAAACCTAGGAACTAATACAATAAAAGTAAAACGCAACGTTTTACAAAAACATATTTTTGTAGTTTTCGCCGCGGCGAAGAGGATTCTCGTTGCGGCATCGATTTGAATTTTGCTGAACCCTCTGTCCAAAGGCTAGCTTGCCGCGACAAAGAGAGAACCCTGCCGCGGTAAAGTCTTGCTGATCTTTGTTGAAATTATGAAACTACCCTCCACTTGCTTCTTTCCTTAAGTCTTCGATCTTCGTGATCCCCAATAAGAAAAAACTTCACAGTGCTTCCAATCAGCATCAAAATTCCCCCGATTCCTGAATTTCGCTTGATTCCAGGTTCAGAAACTCATCTTTGTTCGGTTTTGCTCCAATTGCATGTTTTGGCCTAAAACGTAAAATATACAAATTTAAATAGTAATTCAGGCACAAAACTTAATAAGAAGTATCCGAAATCCTACAAAAAGCATAAAGAAAACAGTATAATCCTAGGATTATCAAATCCCCCAAACTTAAGGCATGCTCGTCCTCGAGCATCAAGCACAAAATTAGACTGAAGAAGAACAATAGAAAAGAAAAAAGATTCAAAAAGCAAAGGAAAATTTAAATCAAACACAAAAGAAATGCTTAGAATTGATTGCAAATGCAAGTTTAAAAAATTATTGATACATTATTACAAGAAAATGCTTAACATTCCAAGAAGTTATAAATTGATTGACTATCTTTCTCTATCGGTCCCCTAAGTAGGTGATCCCCACTTCAATCCACCTTCCGACTTTCCAGATTATTTTATGCAGAAATGTGAAGTTTATCAAATGGGTGGTAGACTCCATAAGCCTAAGTATCGAACTACTCTCCACTAATGAGGACTAGACATCACTAAGGATCAAAAGGTCATTGTTGGCTTGTAACATTAGGCTTGGGTGAGTGGCTCGAAAGAAGGGATAGGAAAAACAAAGAAAAAGAACTTGGTTTTCCTCATGTAAACACAAAGAGCAACATCGACAAAACCCATTCTTTCTCATTTTCAAACCAACTTCTACAATCTTTTTCACAACCCCCAAACTTATGCATTTCTTATTTTTGTGTTAGAAATGCATAAGGAAATCTAAAAGCTTTAAATACCACTATATATTGTAGAATTGACTCTTAATAATGTTCATTGATTAATAAACGGCCTTTTATTCTATATCGCGTAAATCATCATTGTATGTATTGATATATGTCCTTAGAATGGTAGAACCGTGACGATGGTATCAAGTGTTTCAAATCTTGATAGTGAGAACCCTAAAGCACATATGGTGGCTATTCTAGAAATGTCCGTAGCCCTAGTATTATTTTGAAGTAAGGGCACAGATAATACGGTAAGGCTATCATAGTGTTGAATGACCCTGTCGAAAGGCAATGACTGATCTCACTTGTCAAGGCTGTTTGGTGGCAACCTGGTGCAACAGATGGGTGCTTGCTATAGGTAAGTTCACTGGACTGAACCACCAGAGGATTCCATATGGATGGTAACCCTATTGTCTATAGAACAAATCCTCTAACGAATGGTGGTGCATGTGATCCTTAGACTTAAGATCACCGGAGCGCCTTGTGCACTGATTGGTGTAGTTTGACATTAGCCTAACGCAGTTCTATTTAGAGCTGTCAATACGGTGGTGATTGGCTACATCAAGGAGTGTATCAAGACTATAGTGGATAGACAGAGGATTCATCACTCCCGGGTACGGGAGAAGTTATCTCACGACGCAATTCAATAAATGGAAATGACACTAAAACTGTGGCCACAGTGGAATTGAGTTGTTGCTCTATCTAGTTTATAATACAAGTCATTAGTCCAGTAACTGAATACACAATATCGGGAGTAACCGAAGGTTGACTCTATTTCTATGCCTCGGTCTCGTCGAGATAACGGATGATGAAAGGATCGGATTATACGGTAACCATATCGTTGACAGGTAGCTACTTCGCTGAATCCGAATCTGTCAGGTGGCCATGATGCCTTGCTAGGGGCCAATCTTGGTCTGTGTATAGTGAGACGATTAATTAGTGTTAATCGCGATACTATACACTACCGGTATGATGAGGAGCCTATGGATCACACACATAGAAGATAATTTAAGAGCCAGCTTAGAAGAAGGGCGTTTTCGTCTTTTTAGATGAAATGGTATTTTGGTAATTTCACAGTTTAATTAAATTTGCTGAGGTCGTAGCCTTTATTTAATTTGATATTAAAATTAGGTAAGTGAGATTACGTTTAAATATGTGTTCGCATATATTTAAATAAATTATCTTTATTGTTAAATGTTAATATATATATATATTAATTGAATTTAATTGAGATAATGATAAATTAAAATTAAAAAATATCTTAAAGGGGGTGTTTGGAAACAAGGAGTGTTTGGGTTGGAGCCCAAGCTCATTTCATGATGGAATAGGGTATAGTGTGCACTATATAAGTGCACACTTTGTGAAATATTAAAAAAAAAAAGAATTCATTCATTCATTGAAAGCAAAATATTCCAGCCCATTTTCTTCTCTCTCACGGCAGATTTCTTTTGCTTGAAGAAAGTATTTCATTTGTTTTTTATCTTAGTTCTTGAAGGCTAAAGAGGATCTAGCAAATCCCTCTTTAGTTCCTTGAGGTTGTCTTCGTGTGGACTACATTGTTTCGATCCTAAACTTGGGTCGATAGTGAAACCCATTCTGAGACAAATTGGAGGAGCCTCCAAACGTGGATATGGTTTCTTAACCTTGAGCTGTTTTACTGCAGATTTTAATATGTTGTATAAATTGTAAATTTGTGCCATGATCTTGGTTCAAATGAACGATCTATAATGTCAAAATAATTTTTGTTTCCACTGCCATGTATGATCGTTTCCTAACAATATAGAGTTTTTTTTATTTCTTTGAAGTAAAAAACAATTGGGGTTGCTTGCCCCCTTTTTATTGCCCTTTCTTACAACCCCCAAACTTGAACTTTTTAATCCATCACTTCTTCACATGCCTCTCTACTCTTTTATATTATACACTAGGTCTAAAGTTCTTCTAAAGGGTATGATAAAGTATTTATGGTGAAAGGTTTGGACATTTTTGGTTGTACAAGAAGAATAAGGCAATTAAATCAATAGGCTCAAACAGATGACCAGGGACAATTCATTTATGGGTTGGCTAGAAAAGCTCAAACGTTATGAAAAATTGCCTAAATCATTTCCTCAACAATGTCTATTCCTAGAATTTCGCCTCAAACACCTCTCAACTAGGTTCTAAAGTCTACCAACATTATCAAGACTTTACCTAACCACATAAAATGAATCTAAGCATGCTGAAACCTAACCACATAAAATGAATCTAAGCATGCTGAAAGAATGAAAATAGTGGTTGAACCACTTAACAAACCTCAAGCTAAATCAAGTCAACCAACCTAACTTGAAGCAATGCTTCACATTTTCTATAAATAATATCCCAACAATCCTAGTTTCATCATAGACTTATACAATCCATCTAGGCAACAACAACACAACACACACTAAACAAATAACAATCAAAGAACTTAAAACAAAAAGAAACACAATTTTTAGCTAAAACACACAAACAAACTAAACACAAAAGTTTTAAAAATTTTCCTACCCCTAAACTGAAAATAACATTGTCCCCAATGTCACATCATGGACATCCAAGGAATAGAAAAACAAAAGTAGAAGTTATGAGATACTCCCTTGATTAATCTATAAAGGCTGATTTTTTGTGCAAAATCCTGGCATCCATTCCTTGGCTTCCTCGTCATCGTCATCTATCAAATAAATGAAAATCTATGGTGCCAAATGTGTTAGATATCCTCACTGATTAATATGAAAGAATTACATCTTGATCTCAACCTTATTGAACTAAACCTAAAATCTAAACAAAACCAAATAAAGAGCTAAAAAACCAAGAAATCAACATCAGTTCCAACTTACAAAACATAAAGAAATAAAAACAAAAACTAAAAAGAAAAGTGCTTAGGCTTCACCATCATCCATGACTTCCACTAAACAATCAATAGTAAATTGACCATAACTTGCTCAATAAAATTCTAATTGATGAGAGATTTGAATATTTATAAACTAGAAAGACAAGGCTTTAAATTGGTATATTATACGCTTAATTTGGATAACCGTAGCCCCACTGCCAAACCATTCATTTTATCATTATGCGCATTTCGATTTCCTCTGTTTCTCGATTTCCACTAAACAGTTAGTAGTAAATTAGCCTTAACTTGCTCAATAAAAATCCAATTGATAAGCGGTTGAATCTTTGGAAACTAGAAAGATATGACTTTAATTTGATATATTATACGATGAATTTGGATAACTATAGACCTACTGCCGAACCACTCATTTTATCATCACACACATAAAACAAATTCAATTTTAGTGATGACGAAGGAAAACAAATATTGATATGTAGTTTTAATTGTATTTGTTCTATCTCTTTTCGTTGATTTTTGGATTGATTTTGTTGTTTCATTAGTGGGTTTTACAATTATCGTCTTTCTTTAGGATGTTATCATCAAATGCTTTTTTTGCTATAGGTGATGGTCAATTCTAATTGCAACAAATAGATTTGTGTCACAGGACCTTTATATTCATGGCTTCTTCAATGCTTCAATTAAGTTGCCTTTAGATTATACTGTTGGAGTTATTGTTGCAATCTATGTGAGTTCTCTTCTCAACATTCTTAATTTTTTTTTTAATTTGTAAAATAATAATAATAAAAATAATTCATAATCTATTCTCAACAATCAAAATAAGTTTTTTCCTTTGGCTCTGCCAGTCTCTTGCTTAAAAGTTCATATTTTTCAACAAGGTTTCTCTTTCTCTGATTGATTTATAGACTTATCAATAATACCTAGTGGGTTATCTTGCAATTTTTTTTTTGCTTTTCTTTACAAAGTTTTGAGCTTTGGTTGAAAATTTCAAATAGTGACATATTTGAGAAGAACCATGATGATATAGACTTTGAGTTCAATTTGTGAATATTTTATTTATTGATTTTTTAATTATTAATTCAATATAAAATGAACTTTAATATAGAAAATATATATTTAAAAGACAAAAAAACCAATAATAATGTAAAAAAAATATAATAAACATATCCGTGCAATGCAACTTGAAAATGAATATAAGTTACAGAAATTGCGGAAGGTCAGTATAAATTTTAAGTTTAAATAGTTGATCTTGATAATATTCAGATGATCTTAAATATCATGCACGATTCACTACAAAATACTGACATCGAATATCAAAAACATGTCTGTAAAAATAATATCAGTTGTACAAGGTGATGATCATGAAAATATAATTAGACTATATAATATTCAGGTGATCTTCTCAAGTTGGATGAATGATTTAATGACATCTACCTATAATTGATATTAATAATTATACATGTACAATTATTAATTTTATCTTAACACAAGTTTGTCTATATATATTGTAAGTATTTTGGTTTTGTCAACTTATTCATGCGGATTGGTGCATAATCTATTTAGTTTCACTTTAAAGGTGTTCACAATTAAATCGCAGTGATTACAACACGTCTGGTAGATTTTATTTTAATATTCATGCATATCGCACTTGCCATAATTAAATGTGATTATATTTCCAGTTGTGGAAATATTTTTTGTGGACATTATATATTATGTGAGTTGGAAAAGATTTTATTTAATTATGATTTCAAGAATTCTTTTCCTAAAAGAAGATTATGATTTTAAGAATTCTTTTCTTATAAAGAGATTATAGATTAAAGAATTCTTTCTTATAAAGGAGTCTAGGATCTCAAGAATCCTTTCCAAAACAGGTTTGGTTTATTGTTTATCCTTTCAAAGTCACTAAAGTATAAATAATCATTTTATTATTGTGACTTATTTGAAGGAAGCCATATTATTTACCTCAATTATTCTCTGAATATTTTCTTTGAGGTTATTTAGTTTTTGTAGGTTTCCGATATGTTTTGGTAGGCTTTGAATTATCGTGTTTTATCTCTTACTACATGAGTTAATTCTGGAACATTGTTCTGTGTTGAGGTCTGTATGTGTTCGAGTTGTTGCTGCCGAAGTAATTTGTCATTGTTGAAACTTGAGAGGAGCTCAAGTGCGACCTGGTGGTCCCGTGGAGAAGAAGTTAGACTATGAAGATTTGAGGTTCAACCAAAGAGCGAAGATTGAAGTGTTGTCCAAACAGGGAATTTTTACAATTGATACTTATTCTTGTTTTTATAATTAAACACATAATTATTTCATAGTAGACTAGCTTCTTCTGGATTTGATCCTATTGATGTAGGCATGTTGTTGAACCATGTAAAATTGAGTTGTGTGCTTTATTTTATGTTGTGAATGGTTTATATGTTTAATCATTAATTTAGCAACTCATTAAGCATAACGTGAACAAGTAATCTTAATTCAACATAAGTTTTAATCAATATGATAAGAGTTTAAAACTTTTATATATAATTTATATTTACTTTAAAATTTATATAATTTAATAATTATTATATCTTAATCTAATTTATTTATTTTGTTAAAATAAATTTATTTACCATCTATTTCAAAATTATTAAATAAACATATCTGTGTACCGCGTGGACCATGTCTAGTTTAAATTATAATTTGGTGGAGTTAAAAAATGAGCATGTATCATAAATGCTTTTTGCTTTCAACTTCCAACCTCCCGTATATATGTTAAATCCAGCCACCTGCAAAAGCTAAATGACAAAATTCTTGCGTGATGGTTTGTAAATTCATGTGCAGCTTTCGACATCATTATCATGTTGTTTCCATCTCACCATATTAAATATTTATACCATTTAAAAGTCTTTATGATTTTAACCAACAATGCAAGAATGACTGAACGTCTTCTCATTACCACTTTCTTGTGACATGAATATATTTTTCTTGTTGGGGGTTGTCTTACCAGGTTGTATACTATTACTTGATTTGCTTCTACTCTAATTGCATATAGTTTATAAATATAATAAGAAATATTTTATTTTTATGGTATAACTTTCTTTAAAAAAAAAAAAAAAAAAACTTTTCTTTTAGATATTTTTTTAATTTGATTTTTATTTTTTAAACATACTTATTAATTGTTTTTAGTTTAAATATTAGTTTTATTTATTTATGTCACATCTCACATAGCTAACAAATGCATGCGTACTTCAGTTTATAAATCTTGAATTTCTTCAATCAAACTATTCCTATTTTGATTGAAGGACAATTGCATCAATATTGTTAGGAGTGAATAAATTAATTAAGACTCCTAGAGAATCGGTGAAATTGCCTAAAAACCATAAGATCATTGGACACATGGTTTAATCATCAATTAGATTATAAAATGCAATTAGGTTTCTAAGAAAAGGGAAAGAGGGTGTAGAATGAAGTAATCTCTTCAATTGTGAAATAAAATTCCCTCTTATTTTGCATCCATTGGTGAAAGCATTTGAACCTCCATTGAAGCATTTTTAAGAGGGTTCCCAACCTTTACCCTGTTACATTATCAGATCTACGTTACATGTGATGTTTGACCTTTACTCAATAACTTAAGTATGAGATGGTTGGTTCAACGAGGAGTGTGATTAATATTTTAAAATTCAATGTGACCTTTTTTTATAACATATGGAGTTTTCTTGATGAATTAACCATTCTATAGTTGTAATTTCAGGAAGACGCAAAGTGTCCAACTCTTATCGCAGTCTAGCTAAGAGGGCATGTTGCATCAGAACAAGGTTTTCATTGTATACATATTATATCCGAGCGCTAAGTATTAGTATTAATATTTGACCTTTAATCTTCACATAACCTTGAATTTAAATTTTATATTCAAATCAATGCCAACTATTAATTATTACTATTAAATTTTTTTTTTGTGACCGAGTGTGTTCGAACTAGTTTATATGTATCTCAATTAATCTTACGAGGTTTTGAAGTAGACAATTGGGTAAATCTCTTTAATAACCATCCCCATTAGTAATAAAAGTAGATCGAACTCAAAACCTTTTAATTAATACACTCGAAAGTTTTAGTTGACTGTTGGATCACCTAATGGCTAATGGTGGTTATTAATTATTATTTTTACTAAAACTTAAATAGGTGATTTTATGACTATTTAAAAAAAAAATATAAATGGAGTATTCTTGATGGTTTGACCTTAATATTAAAAGAAGCCAATACGCAAAGTATGGAAAGAGGAAATCAAATACTTCAACCAACCTTTTATTAAGAGGTAGCCCAGACGGTGGAAGCAAAATTAGGTGGTAGTTACACTTATTTAATAATCTTGGCTGGCAGAAGTTCCTTTTCCCACTCCACACCGCCACCATATAACTCTTATCCATCCATTTATTACTCTTCACAAACTTCTTCTTCTTCACAATAATGGGCACCATGAGATCATGTTTAAGCTTGTTGATGGCGTTGCTCATGTTGGTTTCAGTTTCAGGTCAAACACTGGCTCCTCAGCCCTCCGCCGCCTTTGGACCATCAGCTACCCCTATGGGGCCATCTATGGGGCCATCAGCCTCAAATGACTGTATAAATAAACTTCTTAACATGTCAGATTGCTTGTCGTATGTGACAGCCGGAAGCAATGTGACGGTGCCGGACAAGCCGTGCTGCCCTGAGCTGGCGGGGCTGGTGGAGAGCAACCCCATTTGTTTGTGTGATCTTCTTGGCCAGAGTTCTAGTTTTGGACTGAATATTGATCTCAATAGGGCTCTTAAGTTGCCTTCCGTCTGTAAAGTTGCTACTCCTCCCGTTTCTTTGTGCTCAGGTACTTGGCTTTAACTCATCCATATTTAACTAAATTTAGCAATATATTTGTAAGATCAATTCTATTTTAATAAAAATGAATTTTAATTTTAGTAACTCTTTAATCATATATATCAGATAAATTGGTTTATATGTATGATATTATTACATAAAATAAGTGAATAATTTAGAATATAGAAATGCATATCTTAAAAAAGAACATAAAAATTTTATACTATTTATGAAAGCCAATGTTGTTAATAAAATTTGGGTTTGGGTTGAGAGCCAATGAATAAATTAGTACAACCAAATAATAAAATATAAATGTAAGAGAAGAGAATTAAATGCAACAACCAAACGGAGCCTAAGTCCACTCTGTCTCATTTAATGCCTTTTAAAGATTCTCACCAAATCGCGTGTTACTGTTTTTACAGCTGTGGGAGTTCCAGTTCCAAGTCCAAGTCCAAGTCCAAGTGAAGCACCCGTGCCTGGTAATGGAGGTGCTGGTAGCCCTTCCTCAGGAAACACTAACAGTGGAGCCTCAACCTCAAGCATTGAACGCTACGTTTTGGCTGTAGTTGTTGGCGGCTTGCTTTTTGCATTTTTAATTTAAGGGATTTGGATTGGACTTAAACTATGTTGTTTCAATTTCTTGTTTCAATTCTATTTGCCTAGTCATCCAATTATCTTTGAAGATAATATGTAATATTATTATTATTAATAGACAATCTCGGATATCATCCACATTCAAAAGCCATTCTATTTTATATAAATTATATCATTCAATTTTCTATAATATTATGTAAAATAAATAATATCATTTAATATTTCATAGGATTCATTGCCCATAAGAAATTATTAATAAGAAAATATATTTAAATAATAACTAAATATTATAACTTTTTATTAAAATTGTACAATACATTATTAACATTTTACTAGGGCCTTCCCCCAAATGGGCCCCTAGGACAGTGCCTCGCATGCTTGCGGCTCAAATCCATTTGGCCTCTTCCACTCCATTTCATTTCACTCGTTCAACAAATTAATCTTTTCATCACATTGAAAAAAAATTAAGAAATGTATAAGAAATCGTTAACTCTAGAGATGTTGAAATAGGTAACATGTTTGGAGGATTTGATGATAATTTGAAAAAATTTAGGTGGCTTTTTCTTTTTTTAACTTTTAAGTTTAGTCCCACTTAATACTGGGTGGTGGTATTTCGAAAATATTACAAAATGGGAAATTACATAAAGTTTTGATTACAATTGGATAATAATGGGTCGACTATGGATTGTTGTCTTCTTTTTGTTACTTCCACCACGAGCCCTATTGATGTTGAGCCAACCCAACCTCATTGCAAAGAGCCTAGTTGAAGGAGCGTCACATTGTAACCTTGCATCACTAATAACAACACACACGCCAAAAAAAAAAAAAAAAAAAAAAAAGACCAAAGACATATATGGTAGTATAATGTTGGACTTGGGACACCATCCAATCAATTAGTGAAATCGATATATTTTGAAGAGAATTCTAGATTATCATAATAGATAAAATGAAGCCAAAAATCAAATATAAAAAATAAAAAATCGAAAATATGCAGAAAATCATTAATAATACATATTTCTCTCTAATCTAGTCTCCGTCTCTTCTTCCTTCCTCCTCTCTTCAATTCTGAGTTTGTGTTTCTTTTTAGTTTTGATTTTTTCTTTAATCGATCCTTTTCAAACTTGGTATCAGAGCAGTTGCGAAAGCTCACCTGAAACAATGGAAACACCCACCATTACCAATCCTTCTTTATAGTGCCAACTCCGGCGCCTACCACCAGCCCTAATTTGTTTCATTACTGGCCATCGAAACGTCTTGATGGCACCAACTATTCGTGTGGAAGACTTGATTGTTTCCTTTTCTTCGGGCCAACCACCTTCTCTCAATTGTTGATTGCAACAAACGTTCTCCTCTACAGCTTCTTTGTAGCAAACAAGTGACGACACTACCACTTCTTTTGCCCCTCCCATTCTTTGAGCCCATATATACTTCGTGGCTATCCAGACCAACACAGCCTTGGCTATACTGGCAGCATCAACAACATAGAATGTTACCCAGCTCACAAATCAAAACGACATCGGCATCAGTTTGGACGTATCTCCGATGGCCTATGCTCCCAATCGAAGCCCGAGCCTCTCCCTTTGGGTGTAATTACAAACTATGAAAAAGGGGAATCGATTGGTCATGGAATACTTGCAGGAAGCCACCAACATCTCTATCAACTTTCCGCAATTGGTGACCCATTTCGAAAATGAATACAACACTCACCTTTTTTGCGGCCTTGGCATCAAGTTCTCCCAATGGTAGGGTGTTTTTTGAACCAAACCGGTTTTTCGGTTCGGGAAAATTCCCGAACCGAAACCGAACGTTTTAGAGGGAAACCGGTTTTTCGGTTAACCGAAAAACCGGTTAACCGCTTTTTTATAAAACTTATTTTTTTATTTTTCCTAAATTAAATTGTAAATATAAATAATACATATCCAAATAAAAAGACATTCATATATATCCATCGACCACTACAACGATACATTAAAAATATTATTATTTTTATTTAATATATAATATATAATATTATTATTTTTTTATTTAATATATATATATATATTGTAAAACCGGTTCAAAAAACCGGTTTCGGTTAACCGCTTTTTATTTTTCCCGAACCGTTAACCGAACCAGAAATTCGGTTTTTTGAATTTTCGAACCGTAACCGAACCGTTTTTTTCTGTTAACCGGTTTTTTCGGTTCGGTTATCGGTTCGGTTTTTGCATTTTTTGAACACCCTACCAATTGGTGACGACGATCTTGGTGCATACTCGCAACACCCAGCTCACAAGAGACGATTTCCATGGGTTGCTCTTATCCCATGAAGGTCGAATCCCTCCCATTTTAATTCTGCCCAGCCACTGCGAGCCGCTTGCGCGCTTGCCCCAGCTAGCTCGTCTCCTCTCCAACTCCGCTTCTGTTCCCGACCAATAAACACCATAAGGGAAGCCAAACTCACGGATGGGATTCCGTACTGGGAAGCAGAATGGACTTCTGCCTGCTCCTTTATCAACTACCTTCTCGGCGACGGGTGACCATAATCCCCGCTGCAGGATTCCTCATTGTCACTTGTACCACTGTCTTGGTCACAAAGCCGTAACCTGTCGAGAGCTGTACAACACCGAATTTGTACCACCTCCCCCAAACCAAATATCATATAACAATAACACCCCTCAAGCCCATTATATACTAAATCCATATAATCAAGCCAAAACCAAGAATCCACAAACTACCCTCAAGCCCATTTATATTCTAAATCCATATAATCAAGCCCAACAACAACAATGCACAAACTACAACCCACCACCACAGGCCTATTACACCTTTTCCCAACAATAGTAGCTTTTTTTTACCAAAGTTCCTCCTTCGCTGTTCGCTCTTGCTGTTGACAATTGGTTCATGGACTCTGGTGCTTCTTACCACGTCACTGACTATCCTGCTACACTATCTAATGTTTCTCCCTATGTGGGTCCCCAACAACTCACTGTGGGTGATGGTGTCTCCCTTCCTATCACCCACACAAGTACAATCGAACCACTCCGGATTCTCCATATTGTCTTTCACATTTTTTAGTTGTTCCCTCAATTGCTAAAAAAATATTATCTGTCTCCCAATTCAAAAAAGAAATAACTGTGTTTTCTTATTTTATCCTAACTATTTTGTTGTGATTTTTCTCCGTACACATTAGCCCTCCTACATAGCAAACTTGATTGCGGGCTCTACCGCATCTCGCCATCTGACCTAGTGACACCACCTTAAGCTCTTACAGCTTCTCGCTCCAGCCCAAATTAATTTAATATGTGGCATCATCATTTAGGACATGTCACTCCTAAAGCTATAATTCATTTGTTGCATTCCAAAAATAACATTTTTACAAAGAATCCTAAAATTAATAAGTTGCATAACTTGAGCTCTCAGTAAGAGCCATTGCCATCATCATCCTCTTACTCAATGAAGGGCTATTCACCCACTTCAACTATTCCATTTTGATGTCTAGGGCTCGTCTCTTGTAACATCTTTAAATCATCATAAGTATTATGTATGTTTTATTGACGGTTTTTTTTTTCTTTTTCCGATTTTCATGGTTTTATCCCTCCACTAATCACACACAATTTCTTGATTTTTTTATTTCCTTTCATAAATTTGTGGAGAAGCAGCTCCAACATAAGCTACAAGCAATACAATGCGATGATGCATCTGAGTTTCTTTCTTCAGCATTTTGCGCTCACCTCATAGCGCATAGGATCAATTAGCGCATTTCATGTTTGTACTCTCCCTTCCAAAACAAGACAGTTGAACGCAAACATCACCGTATTATCGAGATTGGCCTTGCTCTCCTAATTGAAGCTAGACTTCCCTTAGACTTTTGGGAATTTGTATTTGAGAGGACAAATTTCTTTATTAATTGACTTGCTTCTCCAATCATCAGCAATGTCACTCTTTGGCAGATACTATAATAGGTCTAACAGGTGGTTCAATAGTGTATAAGCAAATTTCTACTTAGGTACGACCGTGCGTAATCAAGGCACAACTGTTCTTTAAGAGAAAGTTGTTGTGCAATATCGTACGCCATCGTTCCTCTTAGTCGTTAGACACGCTGCCAATTTGAAGTGGCACTCTTCGACCAGATTGCACTTCCACAACCATCCTGCAAGACCGTGCACCCAAGTTCAAAAGTCAAGATAATTTAAATTCAAAACACTTTGCGCCGTTGACTTAATCTCAAAGGTCAAAGTCAAAACTCAAAGTTCAAAATTGGAACGATCGTTCCTTATGGTGGAATGATCGTTCGTATCTGAAGAAGTTTTGCACGACATTGTTCCAAGAGGTCATTCACTTCTCTGGAAATTTAAGAAGATTTGGAAGAACATCTAGGTGTGATTGTTCCGCGTGGTGGAATGAGCATTCAGTGGTCTTGCACGATCATACGGCGTGGTGGAATGACCATTCCAATTAACCTAGATCTGAAAAATATGATCGTTGTGTCAAGAACTACCGTTCGTGATTATGGAATGACCGTTCCTCTAGGTTCTGTAGGCTTTATCATAATTGCATTAAATGCTGCCACAGCTAATTCTTTTTGGGATAGAAATGTTTGACGCTCCTAGGTTATTTTACAGAGAAGAGATAAGATAAATATCCTAATATAATCCCTAGAGCTCAAGATCCAAATCAATACTATCACTTGTACTCATCTTGTAAACCTTTGAGAGATAATTTGTTCTTAATGTGTGTATAAGCCTACTTGAAAGAGGCAATCAATCACAAACAACTTTAAGTCTGTTCTTGGTGGTGAAATCTTATAAAACTAGGTGCAATCCTATAAATCTATGTGTATGTGAGATGAAAATCCTTCTGAAAACTATTGTATGTGTGAAACCCGATATTTTTATTGATTCCTATTCCCCCCCTCTAGGAATATTTAGCCATACTTAGGGTTTAATAGGAACCATACCTAAAATGAATAAAACCTCTAAGGATTTTCAGAGAACAACAAGAGGAATATTCAGGTTCAAATGTAAATGCAAGGATGAAGAAGATAATATAGAATCCTTGCTCAACAATCCACTAGACAACCAGCCGATAAAGCCTTACACATGTTTGGCAGTTTAAGGAAAGTATTCAACAACTTGTTAAGACCACTTCTGAAAAGACAAAATAAATTTCTAGGATCACATCTGAAATATTTGACACTTGTATTTGGACCATTCACGCATATTTCAATCTTTGATAAAATCCTAACAACCAATGAAAACTCGACATCTGTCACGTCTGACTAGACGACTATTTACATATTTGACTTAAATGTGCCCACATATTTTGTGATGTGAACATATCAATGCAGAATGTCATGACATGTGTAAACTACAAACAGGATTGTGCTTAACAAAATGAAAGTACAAACATCATAAAATGTGCACACACAACTTCATAAGTTGACAAAAATACTTACAATCGCCCATTTTGTCAAACTTATGAACAAAACATAATCTTGATCAAATGATCAACACAAACTTGTCTCAAAAATAGATTATCAATTAAATACAAAGACAAGGGAGAAGCAAACATACACAAAACAATATCTCATGAAGACATTATCATTATCAAGCATTAAGATAAGTTAGCCCAAAAAAAAAAACAACAAAACAAAAAAAAAAAAAAAAAAAAAGAACTTAAACACAAAAACATATTAGTTCAAGAGGTATATTTATGTGTGTGTTGATAACTTTTCAAGGTTTACTTGGATTGATCTTTTAAGGGAAAAATATGATGCTTTTGATGCTTTTCAAGTCTTGGTTAAAAAGTTGCAAGTTGAACAAAATTGTTTGGTGAAGAAAGTAGTGAGAATTAGAAGTGACCATGGGAAGGAGTTTGAGAATTCTCATTTTTCTAATTTTTGTGATATGCAGGGCATTAGGCATGAATTCTCTACCTGACAAATCAATAGAATGGTGTAGTGGAGAGAAAGAATCAAGTTCTTCAAGGGATGGCCAGAGTGATGTTAAATGCCAAAAAGCTACTAAGAGATTGTAGGCTAAAGTAATCAACACTGCATGCCACATCTCCAATAGGGTGTTTTAGAGAAAAAGGTACTCTATAGATTCCCTGTGAATTGTGAAAAGGTAAAAGTCAAATCTCTCATATTTTCATGTCTTTGGATGCAAGTCCTATGTGTTAAATGATAGAGAAAACTTGCGAAAGTTTTACTCTAAGAGTGATGAAAGTGTATTCCTTGGATATTCTTCCAACAGTAGAGCTTAATCAATTAGTGTTGTGTTCTTTGATTCAAAAGATTACCCAGAGTCTTCTTAGGAAGAAGAAATTGGTGACATGACTGCTCCCTACGATGTGACTACAAGTCAAGAGGATGTGAACACATCTGACCCTCATGAAGCTCAATAAGGATCAGTTTCTCAAAATGAAGGATTGGAATTAATTGTTGATCTATCTGATGAGATCACCCAGAGAAAGACTTCAACAAGGAAAAGACCACCATCTTGGATCAAGAAGGTTCATCCACCATCCATTGTGATTGGAGAACCCGAAAAGGTAATAGTTACTAGAAGGAGAAGGTTAAGTGAAATTAACCACTTGTGTTATGTTTCTCCTGTAGAGCCCAAGAATGCCAAACAAGTGCTAGAGGATGATTGTTGGATTGCTGCCATGCATAAAGAGCTGGAACTCTTCGAGAAATGATGTTTGGAGTTTGGTTACTCGACTTGAAGGAATAAATGTTATTGGGAAAAAATATATATTTAAGAACAAGTCTGATGAGTTTGGAAACATTGTTGTTAGAGTAGATGCCCTAGAGCCAATCAATTATTGTAGAATTAACTCTTTGTAATAATGTTCATTGATCAATAAGAGACATTTTATACTATATTGCGTAAATCATCATTGTATGTATTGATATATGTCCTTAGAATGGTAGAACCGTGACGAGAGTATCAAGTGTTTCAAATCTTGATAGTAAGAACCCTATGAGCACATATGGTGGCCATTCTAGAAACGTCCGTGGCCCCAATATTATTATGAAGAAAGGGCACAGATAATACGGTGATACGTGATTCCATAAACATGCAATATGTAGCAAGTATACTAGTCGCACAAGTAATAGAGTGATGAGTGAGTATCGTTCCCACGAGGATTGGTTGCTAAACACTAAGTTTTTCTACTGTTTTCAAGTTGGAGCTATCGAATTGTTTGGATTTATGGGAGAATTTTAAACTAAACTAAATCAAAATTTCTAAATATTCAAAACTAAATTACGAAAGCAAGATTAAAACACGAATAAAATCAATTCAAGCAAACGGGTAGGGTTTTGACTTCATTCGAACTCTTTGGGTTAAACCTAAGGATTATACTAATTCTATATTCACATGCATTGATTGTAAATCGAACTCTCTAAAGTATAAAATATACCTTATCAGGCTATATTTCCTTACTCTTCCCTATTAAGCTTCCGCACCCAACAAAATGAAGACTAATAGTTCAAAGTTCATTAAGCACAAAGAATCCTAGATTGATTTCATTGATTCTTAAATCTATCTCTAGCATTTAATACTACAATGGTGATTACCCAAGAAGCTTAACATGAATTATTTCTCAATCTCATCATGTTCATCACATAAAAACAATAATTTCAGAATAATCACACAATCAAAGTAAAATCATATGAAAATAATTAATCAATTACTTAACCCATTAGAATCCGAACTACATCAAAACCTTAACCCAAAATGGGTTAGTTCATAGGTAAATCAACAACACAAACAAAAGAAACGAAAAACCCAATGTTCAACATAATGAAAATAAGAGAAAAGACAAGAAATCTCCCAAAGATGATGAATCCACTGGTTTCAATCTCAAATCTTCACTCTTTCCAATCAAATTTCGCCCAAATTAAACCTAAGAGAATGAAAATAGTTGCTTTCTCTCTCAACACCAACCCCTTAAAAAATGACCAAGTTTTTCTTTTATACCTAGCCCAAAAACCTAGGAATATGCCCAAAAAATGAAACTGTGTGTTTTTGGAATTCGCAGACTTCGCCGCAGCAAAGAAGGATTCTCGCCGCGGTGAAGAAGTGAAATAATCCCTCGTGCGCAGCTCTCTTCGCTACGGCGAAGAACAAGCTTCGCCACGACGAACCTTCATGTGGATTATGAATTTACAGAATTGCCCTCCGCTTGCTTCTTTGCTTGAATCTTCGATCTTCGTCACTCTCCTCATGGAAACAAGCTTCATAGTGCATCCACTCTGCTTCAGAACTTTCCCAACTTCTGAGATCCAAAAACTTCTGAGTCCAAAAACTCCAATTCGCTCCTTATTTGCATAAAATGTCCATTTTAGCCTGAAACACAAAATATAAAGAATTAAGTAGCAATTTAGGTCAAAATGAACTAAGAAGTATTTGAAATCCGACTAAAAATTCTAATAAAAATAGTATAATCCATGGATTATCATACGGTAAGGCTATCATAGTGTTGAAGGACCTTGTCGAAAGGCAGTGACTGATCTCACTTGTCAAGGTTGTTTGGTGACAACCTGGTGCAACACATGGGTGCTTGCTGTAGGCAAGTTCATTGGACTGACCCACCAGAGGATTCCATATGGATGATAACCCCAATGTCTATGGAACAAATCCTCTAACGAATGGTGGTGCATTTGATCCTTAGACTTGAGATCACCGAAGCGTCTTGTGCACCGATTGGTGTAGTTTGACACTAGCCTAACGCAATTCTATTCAGAATTGTCAATACGGTGGTGATTGGCTGCATTAAGAAGTGTATCAAGACTATGGTGGATAGACAGAGGATTCATCGCTCCTGGGTACGGGAGAAGTTATCTCACGGCGCAATTCAGTAAATGGCAATGACACTAAAACTGTGGCCACAGTGGGATTGAGTTGTTGCTCTATCTAGTTTATAATACATGACATTGGTCTAGTAACTGAATACACAATATCGAGAGTAACTGAAGGTTGACACTATTTCTATGCCTCGATCTCGTCGAGATAACGGATGATGAAGGGATCGAATTGTAAGGTAACCATATCATTGACAAGTAGCTACTTTGCTGAATCCAAATCTATCGGGTGGCCATGATGCCTTGCTGGTGGCCATTATGCCTTGCTAGGGCCAATCTTGGTTTGTGTTTACTGAGACGATTAATTGGTGTTAATCGCGATACTATACACTGCTGGTAAGATGAGGAGCCTATGGGTCACACACATAGAAGATAATTTAAGACTCATTAAGAAAGAAGGGTGTTTTCGTCTTTTTAGACGAAAGGGTATTTTGGTAATTTCACAGTGCAATTAAATTTGCTGAGGTCGTAGCCTTTTATTTAATTTCTTAGAAAAATTACATAAGTGAGATTACGTTTAAATATGTGTTCGCATATATTTAAATAAGTTATCATTATTGTTAAATGTTATATTAAATATATATATTAATTGATTTAATTGAGATAATGATGAACTAAAATTAAAATATCTAAATGGGAGTGTTTAGAAACAAGAGGTGTTTGGGTTGGAGCCCAAGCCTATTCCATAAGGGAATAAGGCAATTAAAATTACACTATAAAAGTAAAAGTTTAATTGAGAGATAACTTGATTCATTCATTTCATTTTCAAAGAAAAGAGAAAAAGCTACAGCACCCAAAAACACTCTCTCACGCCATACTTTGTTTTTGATTGAAAATCAAATACATTTCATTTCTTCTTTGTTTCTTAAGACTAAAGAGGATCTAGCAAATCCCTCTTTAGTTTCTTGCGATTATCTTCGTGTGGACTATATCGGTTCGATCCTACACTTGGGTCGGTAGCAAAATATGTTCAGAGACAAAGTTGGAAGAGCCTCCAAATGTACATATTATTTCTTAAACTCTAAACTAATTTTCTGCAGATTCTTGTTTTGATATAAACTGTAAATTTGTGCCCTGATCTTGGTTCTATGGAACGATCCGTGTTGTTATTAATTTTTGTTTTCTGCTGCCTCAATGGATCGTTTCCTAACAATTGTACGGAACAAGGCCAAACTTATTGCTTAAGGATATATTCAAGTAGAAGGAGTAGACTTTGATGAGACTTTTGCTCTAGTAACTAGACTTGAATAAATCAGATTGTTGTTGGCTGTTGTATGTTGTTAATTTGAAGATTAAGCTTTATCAGATGGATGTGAAGAGTGCTACTATTGGAGGTAAGCCTCCGCGAACTGTTGCCAGGAATGAATCGAGTTAGTGGGGAGCCTTTTGTACCACTTTTTTGTGTCGCCCATGAGGGTGATTGCGAAACACCGACATTTAGCAAGGTCGGACACCTTGTACAGCTCCATCAGATCATTGAGGGCGTCAAGGAGGTTGATAGACCACCTATCAAGAAGGTTTACCAGCATAGAGGGCATAAGGGTAAAAAGCCACTAACAGATTTGGTTAGAATAGGAGAAGCATGTGTGAGTGGAAAGAAGCTGGAGGCAGGTGACGTGTGAACCAATTAGTTAGAAGGGAATAAAAGTGGTTAGATGATTCATGTATAAAAGGGAGAACCTTTTGGTTAAAAGGCAGAAAAATTGTGAAGTAGGAATCAGGGAGGTCCCCAGCTCCTCGAACTACTGGGATTTCTTATGTGTATTTCTTTTCTTTTATTTCAGTCCTGGAAAATTACTCTGTTTCAATTCTTAATATCAATCTCAATTCAATCCATCCAAAATCTATCTCGCGAATTGGTTCCTTGTCTGATTGTGTTGTTGCTTGATTGTTTGTTAATCCTGGGGTTCTATCAACGGTCTTGAGGGTTGCCTTCCCCACTAAACTTGATGTCAGGGGTCTTGAACCCAGGATGTAATGGTTCTAGCCACATCTCTTTTGGAAATGGAAAGCCAAAGACTATTGCTGCTTGTTCGACTTGTCGAATTCGCGGGTCATCAAGCATTTTCTGCATGTCTTCTAGTTGAACGTTAATCCGAGGATTGCCTAGAGGGATTGCGATCCCCTTATTCTGATTGAGCGAGTGGCAGAGCTTGGGTTTCTACGCGTTGAGGTGTATGCGGAGATCAGAGTCAAGGTTCTGCTGGTTTTTCTCATTGGGCGCACTCTCGCGCGATGAACAATCATAGTTGCTCAGGTAATAGGGGTTATCGGGAGTAGACTCTTGTGACCCATTGTGATGCAGGTTTGAGTTGACATGCTGATCTTGAACGACGTGATGGCGTGAAATGTGATTTGAACGCATCCGTTGGGAGCATGCTCGTGTGACTCTCCCCTCGAGTTGAGCTTGATTGGTCCTCTGCTGGGAGTAGACTACCTCCCGGTGGTTTGCTTCTTCCACTATCAGCTGTTTTCCTGCACGTCGTTTCAGGCATTCCAGTCTCAATGGCCTTCTGTCACCGGGTTGATTTTACTGTGATCCTCCCGCTACGTTGGAGTATTATTCGACAGTCTTGCGTTCCTAACTAGAAGTTGGTGACTCGATATCCTACAAGTTTGAGGGTTTTTTCCGATTTGTCCCCCTAAAGTCTGTTACCACCCTTTGGAGACTACTGATCTCGTGAGTGATTTTCTGGAACATTTCTAGGTATGGTGGGTTTTCTAGGTCAGACTTATTCACGTTCTAGTGGTTTTCTCTAAGGGGGNGTACCACTTTTTTGTGTCGCCCATGAGGGTGATTGCGAAACACCGACATTTAGCAAGGTCGGACACCTTGTACAGCTCCATCAGATCATTGAGGGTGTCAAGGTGGTCTTGAGGGTTGCCTTCCCCACTAAACTTGATGTTAGGGGTCTTGAACCCAAGATGTAATGGTTCTAGCCACATCTCTTTTGGAAATGGAAAGCCAAAGACTATTGCTGCTTGTTCGACTTGTCGAATTCGCGGGTCATCAAGCATTTTCTGCATGTCTTCTAGTTGAACGTTAATCCGAGGATTGCCTAGAGGGATTGCGATCCCCTTATTCTGATTGAGCGAGTGGCAGAGCTTGGGTTTCTACGCGTTGAGGTGTATGCGGAGATCAGAGACAAGGTTCTACTAGTTTTTCTCATTGGGAGCACTCACAAGAGATGAACAATCATAGTTGCTCAGGTAATAGGGGTTATCGGGAGTAGACTCTTGTGACCCATTGTGATGCAGGTTTGAGTTGACATGCTGATCTTGAACGACGTGATGGCGTGAAATGTGATTTGAACGCATCCGTTGGGAGCATGCTCGTGTGACTCTCCCCTCGAGTTGAGCTTGATTGGTCCTCTGCTGGGAGTAGACTACCTCCCGGTGGTTTGCTTCTTCCACTATCAGCTGTTTTCCTGCACGTCGTTTCAGGCATTCCAGTCTCAATGGCCTTCTGTCACCGGGTTGATTTTACTGTGATCCTCCCGCTACGTTGGAGTATTATTCGACAGTCTTGCGTTCCTAACTAGAAGTTGGTGACTCGATATCCTACAAGTTTGAGGGTTTTTTCCGATTTGTCCCCCTAAAGTCTGTTACCACCCTTTGGAGACTACTGATCTCGTGAGTGATTTTCTGGAACATTTCTAGGTATGGTGGGTTTTCTAGGTCAGACTTATTCACGTTCTAGTGGTTTTCTCTAAGGGGGAGTGGAACGACCAGTGGGAAGTTGTTGGCAACTTCATGGACATTCCCTGGGCCTTCTATTTTGAAAGTGTCTACATGATTTGTAGCATTCTTGACTCCTGTTGGTTTTCTTTCGTTCAGCTTGATGTAATGGTTGATCCGTTGGTAACGTTCTTCAAGTTGGAATTGGAATGGGCTTCAATTGAAGTGTTCAAGCCCAGCCTCTCCTTCTGGTACCAAAATGTTGATGCGAATACTAATACCAAATAAATGTCAAGACGTGAACACAAGACAACCAAAGATACTCAGTTGACCATTGGAGGAATTGAGTCAGATGGGAGCGTCATTCCTGGGAATCAGCAAAGGCGAGCATGTATGGCTTGGACAAAGTTGGAATGGAAGGCGATGATGACAAGTAAAGACAAAGGAGAGGCGAGCTTTTTAAAGTGGTTCGGCTAAACAAGAAATTGAGTATACGTCCACTGTTTCTTTCTATCAAGATGTGTGATTACAGAGAATTTGATTACAACAGATATGAAAAAAATTCTCTCTTTCTATTCTCTATTTGCCTCTCTCTCTCTTTTGAGGATTTTAATCTTGGTATTTATAGGAGGTTGCAATGGCCGTTATGAATGGGGATGTGTCAGCGGAATGATTACTATTGGCCTTGATAGGTTTTGGGCGATCGAGATTGTCAAGGCATCATTACGTTTAATCCTAGTTATAGCTATAATTAACTGGAGTTTGTTAGAGAATAGTCGTTGGTTAAATGAAGCAGCTGCATGTACTGGACGTGGTGCCCATGCAGCTTAGTAGACTCATCAGTTGTTGCAATGAGCGTTGAGCTATGTCAACACTTGGCTGCGAACTGACACCTGTCTTGGGTGAGAATTTTGTTCGGTTTATTTAGCGCGGCATCCGAGCTAGAATCCTTGTGCTTCCCTTGGGCTCGAGCTAGATTTTTATTTCCGCACAATAAGCCCGTATATCTTTTGTTCCAATAGGACTACAATTACAATTTGTTAGTACGAGTTTCTATTGTTGTTCTTATATATATTTTACAAATGTTATTGGCTTATCATGAACATGGACATAATTAATACCCAAATTGCATTTTAAAGACGTAGGCAGAGTATTTAAGGTGACTAGTTATAAGACCACAAGAACAGGTTAAGTCTCCTCTTATAAAATAGAAACATATTTTTCGCGGTTTTGAATAGAAACAGACTGGCTCTAATAAAGGAATCATTTATAACGAAATTCGTTCCATTCAAAAGTTGACCATTTTAGTTTTGACTAGTGAGCTATCAGAAACCTTCTACTTTGAAGGGTTAGCTCCCATGCCCGACCCTTCCTAACTAGAACCCTACACCAGCTTACACCAACAATTATTTTCTCTTGACATACAAAGAAAAGAAAAAAAAAATTTCGTGGAAGATACTTTTTAAATTCTATGCAGACAACATATTATGAGATAACAAATATGAGTGATACCATAATAATCACATTCAAAGATGTTATAGATATTACCTGTATTTGCATATATCTCTTGACTATAAGAGATAATTAACAATTAGGAGGATAATACATATAAAAATACTTGAAGTCCTTTATTGAACCAAAGGTATTAATACATGAACATACTAAAAATATTAATTACCATAAAAAAGGGACCTGGAAATTAAATTTAGGGGGCAAATTCAAAATAAAATACCCAAAAAATGAAGGAGTGAGGTCAAATCTAGATATATTAATACTAATACTGATCAATCAAAAGAGAAAAAACAAACCAAGTTAAAGAATTTTTGTTTTCGAGTGGGGTTAGCAGCCCCTACTCATTTGTACGTGAATTCGTCCTGATTGCCATGAAATATAGTCGGGGTGCATTTTACTAGAAAATTAAATATGGAGAAGTACATACTAAATGGGAACTAGAATCAGTAAACATTAAACATCTCTAGTTGACAAAATTATTTTATAATTTTGATCAAGACAGTTAGGCATTGCTTCTATAAATTTATGGAGAGTGAATAGTGGATATTAGAGAGAGATGACATTAGTTTTTGGTATCTCAGTATAATCAGTCTCTTTGTCTGAATCCAAGGCTAATTTCCCAAGCCTAACAAGACTCCCAGTAGCCAAAATTGCATTAGGATTGATATCATGCAAAGCCCTTGCATGCAAGCTCCTGCATGCAGCACTTGCAGCTTTATACAATTCCTTATTCTTCCTAGGGCCTAAAAGACAATGACCCAAGATTCTCAAAACAGGCTGCAAAAGTTCCCATGGCAAAGATATTGCCCCCTCGTTGTTTAACTTCTCTTTTGTTAAACCTTTACAACCCTCAGAATCCTTGTCGAGACCAGCCCACCCCTCACAAAATTCACAAAAATCAACCTTAGACCCTATAGGCATTTGTGATATCTTACTATAATACAATTCCAATGCAACTCCAACAATCCTAGCCCTCCTAGTGGATCTCACCGTTCCATGAGGCTCCAAACTTGGAGATATTACTACTAGGTTTAAATCTGTGGCGTTTGTTTTTGTGAGTGTTTTGGATTCATGATAAACGCTGGGATGGGACAAATCGGGGATGTTAATAGTTATAGATTGACCTGCACGAGAGGTGGTTTCATGGGCGTAAAGTGCTAACAAAACGGCCTCAAAACCAGCTAAAGGTTTGCGGAGAGTGACACGAGAGAGGTAAACGCCGGCAATAATGGGTAGGAAACGAAGGACAACGAGCTGGAGATCTGGGTCAGTAGATTGAAAACTGTCATAAAGCCAACGACAGAGATTGTTGTCACCAGCACCGGAGTCAGGTTGACGTAGGAGTGTGGAGATTTGGGAGGCGATTCGAAGGTCGTGGAGGAGAGAAAAGGCAGGGCTTTGAGAGGGAGGGATGGAGGTGATGATGGATGAAAGGGATTGGAAGGCCGATTGGGCTTTGCCGCTGGAGGAATCTGACATTGTTTTTATTGTAAAAATAGATGTTGATTAGTTTGTTGCCAAGATTTGTTACATTTAAACCAAAGATCAGCTATAAGAGGAGTTAATTGAGGAGTCAAAATAGGATCACCTTTTTACTTAGTTATTAACTGAAATGGTTAGATTGAGTATTTCTCTCTCTCTCTCTCTCTCTCTCTCTCTCTCTCTCTCTCTCTCTCTTTTAATATATGAATGTTAATATTTAAAATTATAGTACTGATTTATTAATCCTAATTATTCTATCAATCAGCCATACTTTATTTTACATTTAAGGTAAAATTATAAAATAAGGATTCAAGAAAGAATTTTGCCACATTGGAGAAAACTTTTTGAAGAAAAGCCTTGTTAATCATTTTGATATGGAGAAGATATATACTTGGGGAAATAGTGTGCAAGTGGTTTGTGTAGGTGGAGTTCAAACCCTTCCCATGTTAAAAAGATTCTACAGTTTGAGCGGTTTTTACTATGAAATCTAATATACTTAGAGATTATTCTACCAATTAATAACTTGAGTACTATTTCAAACATATATATTATTAACTCAGTCTTATCAAAGATACAAGGTTTTAGTTTCTACTAAGAAAATAAATGCATATTACTTTCTTCTTCTTCTGTTGTATGGGAAAATACCTAGCCCGGACTGAGCAAAGGAACCTGGGACACCTCTTAACATGGAGCAAGCATCAAGCCCGGAAAGAAGGACTAGCCGAGGAAGGAACGCGAGCTCTCAACAAGAGAGTGCAGATGTAAGGTGTGACAAGATCAAGAAAGGGACCCACTCCAGAAAAAATATGTCTCCTTGGATAGATCAGCTCACCACGTATAGGACGTATACTCCGATTGAATGACACATGGCCATACAAGCTCCACATGCTCTCCATGTAGCCTAGCCAAGAGGATGCATGTAAAGGCACCTACTATCAGAGGGGACATCAATCATTAGCTACGACGTAGGGGCATGTGAGCTTTTGGCCACCATGAGACATGGAGTAACATGGCTGACGCATTCACCATCATGGCATTTTGAAACTCTCTCTCCATATGAAAGGGCAGTAGCCATAGGAAAAAAAGATAGGAGAAAAAACAAAAGAAAGAGACACAAAGATTTCCCTTTGTACTCCCAACCTTCACAACCAATTAGAAGGATTTTTATGATCACCGGAAAATTAATCCATCCTTTGTATTCCCACGCCACACAAAGCAATAAAATAATAGTGGACGTAGGCCTTATCCATTCTCAGGGCTTAACCACTTTAAAAACATCAAGTTTATCTATCACCTCTTAAGAGGCTCATCACCACCTTGAGCTCTGCCACATGCGACACGGGTCTCTAATGCTGATTCCTAGGAATCACACACCCATCTTACTCGGTTTTCTCAGGAGTCAACTGAGTACCTCTAGATGATGTTGTTAGAATAGGTGCCCTAGAGCCAATCCATTTTGTAATGTTGACTATTGTAATAGTGTTTATAATCAATAAAAAGACTTTCTCTACATTATGTAATTCATAGTTATTGTATGTCGTAATGTATGTCTTTAGAATGGTAAAATTGTGACGAGGGTATCGAGTGTTTTAAATCTCGATAATGAGGACCTTATGATCACATATAGTGGCAATTCTAGAAATGTTTGTAGCCTCAGTATTATTCTGATTAAAGACATAGATAATACGGTAAGGCTATCATAGTGTTGAACGACCTTGTCGAAAGGCAGTGATTGATCTCACTTGTCAAGGTTGTTTGTCGACAACCTAGTGCAACACATGGGTGCTTGCTATAGGAGAGTTCAGCTAACATATCCACTAGAAGATTCCATATAGATGGTAACTCCAATGTTTTTGGAATAAATCCTTTAACGGATGATGGTATATGTGATCCTTAGACTTGATATCACCGGAGTGCCTTGTGCACCAATTGGTCCAGTTTGACACTATCCTAGCATTGTTCTATTTAGAGCTATTAGAATGATAGTGATTGGCTAAATTGAGAAGTGTATCAAGACTATGGTGGAATGACAAATGATTCATCACTCTCGAGTATGAGAGAAATTATCTCACTGAGCAATTCGGTAAATGGCAACGACACTAAATCTGTGGCTACAGTGGGATTGGGTTGTAGCTCAATCCAATCTATTATGGTCGTTGGGCCAATAATCGAATACAAAAAGATCAAGGATATTTGACGTTGACACTACTTTTGTACCTTAGCCTTGATGAGATAATGTATGATGAAAAGATTTGATTGCATGATAACCATTTTGTTGATAGGCAAGTTGTTTCAATGAATCCGAATCTATCGGGAGGTCATGATGCCTTTCTAGAGACCAATCTTGGACTGTGTTTAGTGAGACGATTGATTAAGTGTCAATCATGATACTATTCACTATCGATATGACAAGGAGCCTTCGGGTTGCACACATAGAAGACATATTAAGGATAAATTAGTGAGAAGAGTATTTCGTTATTTAAGATGAAAGAGTATTTTGATAATCTCACAGTGCAATTAAATATGCTAAGGTCATTGCCTATATTTAATTTCATATGGAAATTAAAATAAGTGAGATTTGTGTGTGTGTGTGTGTGTGTATTTTTAAATGTTATATTATTAATTAATATTAATATTTAAATAATATTAATATTAATAAAGATAATATAAAATCAAATTTAAATTTGAAATTAAAACACCATGTGGGAATTTCCTTGATTTGCTAATTGAATATGTCTAATCTAAATATGGAATTAGTTGATTGCAATTCCATATTAGATTAGGGTTTTTGATTGTGAATTATTTAAAGTGCAATTAAAATAAAAACAAATAATTTCACTCAAAAAAAGAAAACCCTAGTCACCCACTCTCTCTCTCTCTCTCTCTCTCTCTCCCTCCCAAAACCGTGGACTCCATTGTTGAAGGAGAAGAATTTTTCTAAGGAAAAATTTTGCACACACATTCTTAATCCAATCAAGTTTGGCTAGCACATCAAGCCCTTTAGAGATTGATGTCTTGCTTCGAGTGGATACCGGTAGTTCATTCCTATCTTGGAGTGGAAGTGACTCATATCAATTGAAGGAGCCTCCATATACTGGTATGAAATCTGTAATTATTGTTTAATGCTTATTTCATATGCAAATAATATAAAACGGGTATAAGGATCTTAGGGTTCTTGGTTATGGATCAGGAAAAAAATTTGTATTCCATTATGTTTACTCAATCCATAGACCGATAATCATATCAGAGCCGCTTATACCTTGTTATGTTGTTTAATATAAAGTTTGGATGATTTGGTGTTGATGTGTATCAATTAGGGTTTTTGTAATATACTGTATAGCTAGTAATTCTATAAGAAATATAAGATAAAATCCACTAAATAACTTTTACAAACATATATACATAATGTAAATCCAAAAATTTTAATTTTTAATTCATATAAATATATACACAAAAATATTGATATACTTTAGTAAACATGAGGTAATCTTGAACAGTGCCGCCAAACTCCTCTGCCTTTTGACGTCCCACCCAGTCATAAATCATCTAGTACCTGCAAAACAGCAAAATAACAGAGTGAGCACTAATTGCTCAGTAAGTAAACCAAACTGCACGATCGTTCTTCCTCCGTTACTCATGTTTTGATTTTCCTTTTCTCACTTTATTCTTTGCTAATATTCTTCATTCCTTTCTGGTATTCTGCATTCTTTTTTGATATTTTGCATTCTTTTCTGATACTCTGATTTGCTACTTACCAACGTGCAAAGACAATGAATAAAACTGTACATCGTCGAGCACATAAAAATACTGAATCATGTAAGTAGCATAATACATATGCAGAATAATAAACTTTCTTTTCTTTTCTCTTTCTCTTTCTCTTTCTCTTTCTCTTATGTTGTACCTTTTTCTTTTATTCTCTGTTTCTCTTTCTTTTATTTCCTCTTTCTAGTTTGCCGATCGGACTAGGTTGATGCATGGATTTGGAACCCTGGCCATGTGAGTGGGCACAGTCCTCATCTACATGCACTACTCACGGACTGTACAAGTACTGTATCTCTCTGCTGTGGTTGCTCACTCGTGGCAGCGTGCATGTAGGTATGCTCTGCTGGGTATAATCCTCATCCACATACACTACTCACAGACTGTACAAATACTGTATCTCTTTTCTGATGCCGCTCGCTCGTGGCGGTGTGTATGTGGGCTTTTCTATCACTCACAGGTTCCCCATCGCAAAAACCTTATATCATAGCATGCTATAGAAAGAGAATAGAAAGAGATACTATACACATTTCAACATGAATTTCCAAGCTATGGAAATTCTACATTTGCGTTCTTTAAAAACATACACTTCCCATATATGAACATATCATTTCATCATGACCATTTCGTGAATGCATAACAAATTCATAGAAGCATATCATCCTTAGGCTTGTTTATACATACACAAGCTCAGACTTAGGTAATATATAACATATTACACATAGCCTCCATGGTCATTCATTACATCAAATATATATGTTCATACAATCATTAAATAATCGAAAAGACCACTCATTCAAACATGCTTCACAACCCTTTAAGCATCGTTTTCATTCTTGGAATCAATCATAGATTATTAGATTAAAAATAAACTAATAAATTGGAAGCACCTTTGAGGTAGTCATTCTACACAGGTCATATTCAAGAAAGCATATCTTGAGTTATACACATCGGATTGCTATGGTCGTGGTCTCATTTTAAAGCTTAGAGAAAGGGCTACAACGTTTATGTTTAGGTCTCAACCCAGTTCGATAGGTAAGATGCCCAAAAATGAATCAGAAAGTCACGGATTTGACAGGGCAACCTTGGTAACATGCCTACTTTAAGGCTTTTCCATACCTATTTACCTCCACTTACTCCCTAACATTTCCTAACCATTATCCCCTGTGAAGAAATGTTAAAAGATTAATAATAGACAATCAAACTTCAATTCTTGCCTTTCTCTAACCCTTTCTTCATTAGGGTTTAGCCAACTCATGCATGCAATTTCTCTTTGGATTTTCATCAAACACTTCATATGCACATGCAACTACCATGTTGGCTACACTTCTACAACTCTCTAATTCAACCAAATTGCGAGCTAAAAACTCACTAAATTTAATATCAAACCTGGCTGAATTTCTCACTTCTCTATACTCCAAAAATTTTATCACAAAATCTTCCACAACTTCACCAAATCATCACATAACCGTACACTACTTCTCATGGCTAGAATTTATACATAAATAAACATCAAAAGCAGCCCATAATTCTCTCATACCATCACATAAAAACATGCAAAAATTCATTCACTACAAGTCTTGCTCAAATTAAGGTTCAAATTAGGTTTACTTACCTTGAATATGTGAGATCACTTCCCTTTTGTTCAAAATCTCTTCCTCTTGGACCTAGATCATATAAAAACTATAAAAATTTAAAAATTTAAAACTTTAAAGTTTAATTACACTCCTTTTGCTAGAATCTTACCGTAGGATGCTTTAGGATTGAAAATCTATGAAAATCAAATCCTATGATTTTCCTTTGAAAATTAGTGAAGAAAATTGAGAGAAAATGGGATAGAGGTGGCGTGAACAAGGGCTGAAGGTGTGTTAGGGTTTCTTCAAATAAAGCCTTATATCAAATAATATAAGCATGTATTCTCATTTTGCCTTTGCACTTTCTATAAAATTCCCTCTATGTCCTTTAGTCAATTACTAAAATACCTTCATTTTTATTAACTTCTCCAGGTTATTTTATTTCTTTTCACTCTCCACTCTTTCATCTAACTAAGAGTGAAATGACCATTTTACCGCTAATGAACTTTTAAGGAATTTTCTTCACATTTGTTAGGGTAACTTCAAAGAAATCCAACTAAGGGTATTAGGGTATAAGTAAAATTACATACCTTAAGGTGAGTGTTACATGGAGATTGATGATTGGAGGTTGATTGGATTCTTTTAATTGTTTTTTTTTTTTTTTTTAAGTATTGTGTTGTTCTTTCTGGGTTTTTGAATCGATTCTGGCATTGAAGATCGAAATTCTTGAATTGGCACACTTAGGGGTGTTCATAAGCAGTTAACCGAACCGGTTAACCATGGTTCTTAACCAAACCAGTTTTTCAACTCAGGAATTTTCCTAAACCGAAACTGAACCAATTTAAGGGGAAAACGGGTTAACTAATTTTCCCTTTAACGAAATACCAAGCTTTGCATATAATCATTGAGCCAAAAATCATAAAGCAATCTACAATTACCAATTTCTCAAAAACACAACACACTATGTCAAATTTCTTTAGATCTCTTTCTCTCTTTTACTTACACTTACAACAACAGAAAATAAAAACAATAAAAATACTTTTTCTTCTTACAACACCACCACCCTAAAACTCACCGTTTTAGAGGTTTTATTTATTTTGGGGTTTTATCTTTTGGGGAATGGCGGAGCCAAAAGACCAAGGGATCAAGCTCTTTGGGAGGACAATTCCTCTGCCTAAGGTGCCGTCAGTAGCTATATTCTGAAACCCATATCTGATCAAGCGGTCAGATTGGTCCGATTGGGTTTCGCTTTGGCTACCGATTTACAGGGGGTAAAAAACTGAGATTTGTCATTAGATCACGATTGGACCAGAGTTACTATGTCAAACCGCCAGCCCAACCGAAACAACACCAAATCCAGTCGAATAAAAAAACCCTAACCTAAAACCAATTTTTTTTAACCCATTTCCATTTGCGATTGCTTTTGCTCCTTCTCCTCCATTCACGAACTCCTTCAACTTCAACATCTTCAGTCTTCACATCTATCGTTGTCGTCGTTGTCATTGTTTGCATTTGCCTCTATTGTCATTGTCGTCGTCTTCATCTAAAGGTCAGCGTCTGTTGTTTGTCTTGCCATCTACGAGTTGCATTCGTGACTTCCTTCAACTTCAACCTCTTCAGTCTTCACATCTGTCGTCATCGTCTTCATCTGTCATCTATGTCTGCCATTTGCCTTGCCGTCTACGAGCTACATTCACAACTTTCTTCAACTTCAACCTCTTCAGCCTTCAAATCTATCGTTGGCATCTACAAGTTGCTGTCACTGTCATTGTCTGCGAGTTGCCGTCTATCGAGTAATGAACTGTAAGAGCTTCAAGTCATCCTATCTTTCTCTTTCTTGTTTGTTTTTGCTTCTATTTTTTTATTTTTGTTTTGTGACTTTTGTCTCTTTGAACTGTAAACATCATGAAAAACAAGCATATCTTGAACAAAATTATATTCAACACCTGCATCATTCAATATTTGCACAATCAAATCTTCACCAGGCACAAGACTACCAGTATTCTTAAGTTACATTTTAAGTTGTAAAATCAACTTTGTGAAGATAATCAATGATATAAACTGAACTTTAGTTAGAACTAATAACTAAAGAAAACAAAGAGCATTAGCCTTTAAAGGATTTTTCTCATTATTGAATAACAAGATGTGATAATCAACCTTCAACGGCTCAAAATGGATCATTGTACCTAAGTTTAGGAAGTTTAAAAATGAAGTTTGCAAAGATATGCCTAATATAGTGTCTCCAAAGCCTCATAACCTTGTTTTCCTTTAACTTGATAGTCAAGACTGAAGACTCATATTTCTATAAAAACTTTGCATCAATACAACAAATCGAGAAACTACAAGCAAGATTTAGTATTTTCACCCTTATACAGTGTATACATATGTTGTTGCAGAATCTCAATCAACTCGTGAGCCACTGCATTTCGAATTTCAGCCATATTAGTTGTCTTTGAATGAAATAGTTTGTGTTGCTCACTTGGTTTGGTTACATAACAAATATATGTTTCTTTAATCACCTTAGTATATTTATTCATATTGTTTCTTATATATATATGAATTAATTTTATACTAATTAAAGTTATAAAAATTGGTTTTGGTTCTACTTGCCAGGGAGAGAGAATGTCATCATCTTCGTCTACACAAAACTCATCGACGTGTCCATTTCTCCATTTTTCAAGGAAAGACTGATATAATATGGGGACATGTTATTGAGAGTGTTGATAAAAATGGAAAGAATATTATCTTGTCTTCATTGTGCAAGGTTACTAAGGGTGGAGTATTTCTGAATGAAGTAACACTAGCAGGAGTAAAGAGAGATATTGGAAAGTACCTAAAGGTTCCATTTGAAGTTAAATTCCATATAAATGAAGCACTAAAAGAAATAGGGGTAAAGAAAAAGAAGATTTCCGAGGTACAACCTTATGGTGTTATGTTACATGAATTTGAAGGGGATAAGTTAGATGAAAAGTGAAGAGGTCTTCCTGTCAAATAACCATGAATGAAGGTGTAGTAGTGGCGGTAAAAAACAATGTACAACAATGAGAGAAAAAACTATAGGGATTAGTTTTATTTGCTCCACGAAGTACTCTTAGGTCTCAACCCTCAATTAGGATTGTTTTGACTGGAAAGAAGCAAAGTGGGAGCAGACATGTATTCATGGTTTTTTTACGATGCTTGCATCCTGATGAATGCTTTAAACTCGATTTATTTTCAACCTATGTTGGATGTCGTAGTTGCAATTGGCCTTGAGTATAAACAACCTTCTTATGATGTATGCGTGTGAATTTATTGGGAGATGTAAGAAGGAAGACAATGACTTTGACAATTCAAGAGAATTTGGGAAGAGATTGATGTACATTATTAATGGCTAAGGTTGGACAGATACTTCCCAGGGTCATGATTAATTTTCTCACACCTACTCTAAAGATGTTTGTTTATAAAATCAGTGGAGCTTCAAATGTTGTAAAGGATGCTTTACATTGTTCAAGACTTCAAGTTGCTTGAGATATGGTTTTATGTTGGATCAACCAATATTATCCATGTGTCATAGAATGGAGCAAATTTAAAAGCTACTGGAAAAATGTTATTTGAGAATATGAAACATTACTTGATCACCCTATGTAGCACATTGCATAAATTTAATTTTGAAAGATACAGCTGAGTTGGACCACATAGTGCATCTTGCAAAATGCATCTAAAGTAACCAAGTTTGTATATAATCACACAATGTTGATAGCTTGTTAAGGAAAAGAGAGGTTATAGCTTATAAATCTTTAACTCTGTTCTTGTTAATTCATTACATAATCACACATCTACTATGTATGTATCACTGAACATGGTTAGAAAGAAATCATACAACCGGTGCAACTCGTTTTACTACTACTTTCATTGCATTAAGAAGTCTCCAGAGCACAAACATAACTTAACAGCTATGGTGACGAATAGATTTTTTGTGGACTCTTAACTGCCGAAAGTAAAGGCAAGGATGTTATTCTCTAATTCTAGATAATGAATTTTGGGATGACATGGGTCACTTTCCAAATTGTGGCTCTTTAATGTTTGTTGCAGATTGTAGATTCGGATGAGAGGCCTGCAATAGGATATGCATATGATGCATGTACAGAGCAAAAAAAGCAATCAAAAGTTCTTTAAGAATAAAGACATTGTACAAGCTTTATACCAATTATTAAGCTCATTGGGATAGGCTTTGCCTACACACTTCATGTTGGCTTATTATTTGAATCCAACTTTTTAGTATGTCGCAACTTTCATAAGAAACCAGAGGTCATGTGTTTTCCTTGATGTTGTCGACATAACAAGTGCATTCAAGTTGAACAGTCAAAGTTAGTGATGAAAGTAGAATATATTCAGACCAGGAGGAAAGCTTTTCTCATGAGCTTCCCTTCAAACTTGAAACCACTAACCCGTATGTGATACTTATTAAATTTCCAATTTTAAGTCGATTTCTAAGTTATGTATTATGTTATTCCATATGGTTAACACTTTAACTTTCAATTAGATGAATGGTGGAGGACATATGGGTACAATACTCCACATTTCAAAAGTTTGCAATTAAAATTCTGAGCAAACTTCAAACTCTTCGGGATGTGAGCGAAATTGAGTGTTTTCGAACGCATCCATTCAAAAAGAAAATAATTGGAGCATCAACAGTTCAATGTCCTGTTTTATCCATTATAACTGCGTTTGAAAATAATATAAAGCATGGGCAATTTAATTTTTTTATAATATTTTTATTTAGCGTTCTTTCAAAATGTGTTAAAAAAAGTAGTTGTTGATCTTACCTAATGAAGCATCAACAAAACAAAAATTTGATTGTTGACGATGAACAGGAGGATGATGAATTAATTTAGATGAATTGGAGCAAGCACTTTAGAAGAATGATCATTTCTATTGGTGTTGGTGATCAACCTTACTATGATTCAGAATGTTTCACAAGGTTGTTTTTCAACTTTTAACCAACTTGGTAGCTATTTTAATTATATATTAAAAACAATATACATCATAAGTTTTAACTCATGTTTTTAATTTTTTCTAGATGATGGTTATGATAATAATGATGATGACTCAACGATGATGTGGATAATCAATTTAGGATGGGTGAACGTTAAGATCATTGGAAGAATGAAGTATGTTTTTGTTTAAATTTATGTTATGGAAATGATTCAAATGATATAGGAATTGAGATGGATTATTATATTATTAATGTAGTAATTTAGTCATATTTTCATTCTAACTCTTTTGTTTATTTTAATTCTTTGTAGGAATTGAGATGCATGATACTTGGTAGGACTCAGAGACTTGATTCAATTGAATTTGGGTTCAAATCATTTACTTATGGCTGGTAAATGGTGGTTTGGTTGGTAAATTGATATTTTGTATTTTTTGTTGATTGGTGGATTGATATTTTGTAATTTAATTGTGTGTTGTGTTGGTGATGATATTTGATATTATTTTGTATGCCTTTGATGTTTACTTGAGTATTGATTGTAAACTGTAACTAGTTAAAAATTGTCAAACTTTATGTTTTTATTATTGTTGCAGGGTTTGTTTAATTGTTTTTACAAAATCTTAAATTTGGTTGTGGGGGGGGGGGGGGGGGGGGGGGGTGGGGGGGGGGGCGATGTCAACCACCAATCGGACCGATCCAATCGCCAAAACCGAAACCAAGCCCTTGATGAGTCAAGGCCTAGTCCGTTTCCAAAACATTGGTCACAGCACCCACTGGGTGTTCTGTTGATGAGAGTGTGACCAAGATATGGCTTGTTCAGTGAATTCTTGTGTGAGGAGGAGAGAATAGAGATTGTAAGGATGGAGAAGAGATGGAGTGTGAAAATGATGGATTTGAGCTGAATTTTTTTATTTTTTGACGGTGACCTCTGTTTGAGGTGAAAATAGAAATGGATCGATCTGGTGTGGTTTTGTTGATTTATGTGCGTTTTAGTTGATTGAAACGGAGTTTTTTGTTAATTTTGAGGGTGATCCTTTGTTATGAGGTGAAAAAAGCTTGGTATTTTCTTCTTCCATGAGTTTGGTTGAGTGGAAGACTGAGAGAGAAATGAAACAAAGGTTTTGTTGAGAGAAAGAAGAAAAATAAAAGCTTAAAGAAGCAGACATAGCTAAAGCTAAAGAAGAGGGTCTAAGTTGAAGAGGCCAAGAGGGACAAAGCTGAAGCCATTGAAGAGAAACGGAAAACCAGTGAAGAGAATGAGAAATGCTTAAAGGGTGAAGACTGAAGGGTAAAGAGAATGATATGGGGATTAAAGGTTTTTAAATTTTAAAATGGAAACCATTTCCAGTTAACTAGTTTTATAAACCCTTTAAACCGATAACCAAACGAAAATTCGATTTTCATATTTCTTTGAACTGAAGCCGAACCAATTCGGTTTCTGCATTTTTTTAACACCCATAGGAACACCACTTGTTCAATAAAAGGCCCAAGCCAATTCCGCCGAAGGCTTCCCTCAAAGCCCAACAACATGCACACTCTAACACCATCGAGGATGCCGAAATACGCCAAATTGGCCTAAGACGACAACCACACACGGGTTGCGTTCATTTCAGATTTAATATAGTACAAATAATCACTTTACCCTTTGACTATTACATTAAACAATTTTCTGTTAATTTAAAAGTGAAAATCTAAAATTTACCAAACAGAGGATGAAACTTGCCATTTCACCAAACTTGGGTGGAAACATGTTGTTTACTCTAAAATCAAATCCAAAGAGAGTGGGATATCAATGAAGTGGTGTGGGTACTGAAATTTCCATGTTTATAACCACCTTTTCTAGACTGATTTTACAATCTACAAATTGTCATAAATTTTACCAAAAATCGAAAATATTAATTCTATATAATAAAATATTTTTAATCAGAGGGTAAAGCTATTTTGTCATTTGAAAATTGTCATATTATGCTTTCAAAAATAAGGGTAAAGAAGATTATAAGATTTATATGTAAATAACGCACCAGCGAGTACCATCGTGCATTTGCAGAGGGGAAAATTGATATTTAAATCTACAATACTAACATAATTAACGCGATAACCACTGATATCTGAATCCTTCTAAAAGGTCGGTCCTATAGCCTTGGGAGATCAGAAGAGAATAACAACAATTGCATTGAATTGATCTACTAGACGACTACTCATGTATTTCCATTAAATTCATATACTTACATGAAATCTCAAACTGATGAGATTCCTGAAAATTAATTCAATTTCGACTTGTCACTACAAAATTGTTCGAAGTCACTGCCATTGCCAGAGATATACCTATTGCCTCTTAAATATGGTCTAAGTTGGACATCAAAAGTGGCGATTCATTCGGTCAATATGAACAACAAAATAAAGAAATAAATAAATTTTAAGCTTTGGGTTCTCTCCCTATCTAATATTAAAGTAATACCTCATGGAACTGTAACAGAATTGCCGTTTCTAAATATTGATTTTTTAACATCTAAATGCCGTAGGCTACAATTTGCAGCAACCCTGGGACATCCGGGCAGCCTAACCTACAAGTATCTATCAATCATTCACAACAGCTCAGCCAAAACCCAAAGAATAACACTGTAAAATTGGCGAGCCTCACTACTCTTCAAGGTTCATGGAAACAACTTAACAAGCACTGTGTCCACAGCTCACATAAGTGGGTGGTTCACAGTTCAAAGTTTTGAATACATCCAATAACCACATAAAGCATGCTTACTATAACCAAAACTTTGAAATTTAATATGAGCCAAATTGATTAAGTAGTTTTATTTAGCATCCTTGTGATAGGTCAAGCAACTTACCTGGAGGAGGAAAAACCCGAAGAGCCTATTAAAGAATAGAACAACAATTCCTGTAATCTTGGGATTGCCTTTGTGATAGCAGGTAACCTTCAAGATAATGTGATCTGCTCATCTCATAAGATATCGCTCTTGAATGAGGTCAGTGGTCATTTGTTCACCTAGGTAGATCAAGAACTTGTTTTCTCAAACAACGGTTTTCCTTCTTCGTGTCTGAGTCCGGCCACTTGTCTGTGTTTCTTGAGCTTCTGCTGAATCAGCTGGGAGATCAGATGCCTGATGACCCAATTTCCCCTTTCTCATTCTATTTCTAGAATTTGGGGCTGTAGACTTGTTTCGATAACTTTCCTGAGTCACCAATTTGCTATTCATTATAACCTCCCTGATATGTTCCATATCATGAACAACTGTATTAGATGATTCCACATTTTCAGCTCCATTTCCAGTGGAAAGTCTTCTGCCTCGATTCTTGTTTGACTGAGGCATGAAGGTGCCCTTTTCTGAAGCACTTATGCCCAGTTTAGCATCCACAGGCGATGAATGGTTGAAACTCCAGCGAGCATTCTCAAACCATTTGCTAACCTGAGAAAGGAAAACAACATCCAACAAATGAAAACTCAGATGTCCACTATATTATTCAAACTTCCGAAATGCAACAATGTTTGTTAAAGCAATGAGATAATTTATGACCTGCGAAAAAGTAATTCCAAGCTCGGTTGCTAAAGTTTCTTTTGCTGCACGGTTGGGATATTGATTTTCTTTAAAGGACTTGTAGAGTCTCTGCAGAACAAGCAAACAAATCATCAAATTAGCTCTAACTCTTTCATGTGAGTGCATATGAATGAAAGCGAGAGAGTGAGAGACTCAATCTGGAAACACACAGCAGAATGAAGATGCACTTGAAAATCAAATTAATTATCCTTGCCAATGAGCAACAGCTCAGCACAAAAGTATTTTATAAAGTTTTTTTAAATTAGCCCCAAATGAGAGAGAAAAAAAGACAGAGAAACAGAGAATTCAAACAAGCTTAGGTAGCATAAGATTATGTTTGCACCATCACGAGCCTAATTGGTCAAAAAATTTATTTTCTATACATTTCCTATTTTTATTTTCTCATTTGAATTGAACTAGAATTCCTTATTTAGATGAGCATTTATATTTCCAATTAGATGTTAATTTCCCTTTTAGTTAGGATTCTCATTGCCATAAGGGCGGGCCTTGCTTGTTTCATGATTCCAACATGTTATGATTGATGATTGAACATTGAAATGAATTCTCTCTGAAACTCTTTCTGTGCTTCTCCTCCCTTCCTTTCTCAACTATCTTCGTTTGCTTAGTCTCAATCCGTAATTTCATCACAAAAAAATTACTAATTCAATGGCTAAACTAACACAGACATTAAGTACAAATAGAGAAGTATCTGGAGTGCATCAATCATTGCACTAATGAACTTGATCTGAAAAATATAACTTAAGCAACCTCACAAGAACAAACAAAAAAAAAGAGTTTGGCATCAAAAGGAAGATCTCTTTCTAATTTCTTAAAAGATGCCAAGGAAAAATACACAAGGATATAAAAGAATGCCTTAGGATAAATTGAGATTTAAGATGACAAGAATTAACATAACAATAGAAGACATTCAAGCAGATAAAACACCCAGCTATCTGCACCATGCCTGTATAAGAGTAATATTTTGGGTGAATAAAAAAACCGATTAAACTATTAAAGAGAGAGAGAGAGAGAGAATTACCATAATAGATAACTGTTACGACTTTTATTCTATATTTAAAAAATAAATAACTTTTATTAATGCAATTACATTTCCTGATTTCCAAAAAGGTGAATAAGTTGTCACATAAACTAGGAAGAACTTGCAGGAGTACAAAACAGACATTAACCAATGTTTATTGAGCAGCTTTAAGAAAAATACCAACAAGAAGTTTTGCACTAAATTTGGGGAATTGTTTGAAAGACATGAAGGAAACATATACTGCAACAAGTTCTGCAATAAAGCAAACTGTTTATTGGCCACTAGATCAGTAGCTGCTATTGACCCGATTTCTAGTTCAAATATACTTTTCAGTTCTACATGATCTTAGTAAGTTTCTTCTTTTCTATTCTATTCTATATCAGTAAGTTTCTGCTTTTCTATTCTATTCTATATCAGTAAGTTTCTGCTTTTCTATTCTATTCTATATCAGTAAGTTTCTGCTTTTCTATTCTATTCTATAGTAAGTTTCTGCCTTTTGACCACAAGCTATTGGGAGAATCTACTAAACCTTCACCGCTTCCATACAAATTGCAACAGGAAAATTCCTGACATTTCAACAACATTAAATATTATAAGCTACTATGACCCGTGTAAAAGAAGAGAAAACATAAAATTAAAGGAGTAAACACATACAAAAAACCTATTACCTGAGTCACATCTTCGCCCAATCTTCTATATGATGACCTCTCAGCTTTACCACTAGAACCAGGTGTCGAGGAAACTTCATGTGATTTAGCTGGTGATGTATTTCTATTTTCAGAGTTCACCTTTTGACAAGTTATTCTGTTAGGACATTGTTCAGTCTCTTTTTGGTTTCGTTTCATATCCCTTTTTTGCTTTCCACTCCTAGGGATAGGAGCATTTCCATTTGGTGACACTGGAGAACCTTTTCCAGTCCTCTTCGTCCTTTTTCTTGGCCCATCATCATCAGTCCAATCTATATCATCACTTGAATCAGAAGAAACATTTCCATACGTTTCCTTTCAATATCAGAAATGGTAAACAAAGATCAGAAAACTGAACAGAGAAATGAAATAAACAAACAGGATTAGTTTGACAAAAACACATTGATATCTGAAACACTGTAATTTAAAACTGATAAGATCATGTGAATTAATAGATTTTAAGCATCCTAAGTCCTACAGAATCAGCACAATTGTCTGAAAAGGTAGATTATGCATTGACAAAATATATATTGCACACAACATGCAACATGCAGTTAGATGAAATTAAACACAGTAATGTTTGATTCTACAAGATTACAACAAAGTAGATCTGTATTATCATTGATGTGTTATACAATACATGAGATATATCAGCTATGCATTGAACTTCAAAAACAGTATCACACAGAAATTTCTGAGAATCCACACTAAATTTATTCCATATTTGAATGTTAAACCACCATTAAGTAATCAAGACTGGTCCACGCTTACACACACTCCCACATGCATGGGTAAACAGTCAAAGTTTTCAGGCTTGCCGAATGGGAAAATACAACATGACCAAAGTGATAACATTGACAAAGGTATAAATTTCTTAGAAGGTGTAGATCTTTCAAGAAGCAAAATAAATTATACAAAAACATATTTTATTGTTTCTGCAACCATGAATAACATAGCTAATATAAATTTTTTAATGCATCGCAAGTGATTAAAAATATTCATCAGGGCAAGGTAAGATGGGAAAAAGGAGGTTTATTTTTACAAGAAAAATTGCATATGTTCTTCCATCGAGTAGGTGAAAGAACCTTGGATATGGAAACTTAACAGGAAAGCTAAAATAGATCCATAATGCTAGAAGCAGTGCATACAATTACTAAAAGGTACCATGAGTTGAATGTATACTATAATATCCAGAAAGAAAAAGCAGCAGGTGCATGTTACAGGAGAAGAGAATCATGACATTAAAAAGTAATTTGCAGTGACACTCACATCATATAACTTCTTGTAGTCCAACCTTTCAATACTTCTTTTCTCAGAAGCAGGTCCTAAACCATCTTGCCCCGCCTGTAATATGGATAACAGCTCATTATTTAAAGACTCTTTGTTTCCACCACATTTTGACATCTGCCCATTAGAATCTCCGAGAGGACTGACAGATGTGGCACCTTTATCATTTCCAGAACACCTGTTATCTTCAATAACAGCAGCAAGATCCTCAGAATCAGACGTAAAATCAGAACTTGAAATTTCCTGTGTAATTTTCTCATCAAGTACTGGAGCATCTGGATCATAGTCATCATCCTCTGAATCATCAGAAGGAAGCCCCAAGTACTCGTTATTAGCTAAGGGCTCCAATTCATCAGATGCAGCAGTGAAGTCAGATTCATCAGAACTTGATTCATCTCCCTGATCCTTCTCATCAGTTCGTAGATCATCAGGATTATAATCAGTATCATCAGAATCATCTGAAGGAAGTCCAAAGTTGGGATCTTGATTAGGTCCAGCTGCGGCTGCTTCAGGAAAAACCTTCTGCAGATAAATATAGTAACAAGATGAGGATTGGAGAAGTCAGTAGAATCAGTATTTAACCAATACAGTAGAGACAGAAGGTTTTGACATTGACCTCCCAGTTGTCAGTGATAATAAGATTTGTTCCTTGTGACTCATTGACCAAGTCAATGCAGTCAACTTTGCAATCACATCCAGGGCACAACCAACCCTCATCGTCAGGAGGGACTATAAGCAAAAAGAAACACGTATAAATTGACAAGAAGGAAATAACCCAACAATATCTACTATCAAGTAGGTAATAAGGATATTACTATCTTCTTTTAACAAAGGTGGTTCCAGGCAGACTTGGTGGAATCCGCGATCACAAGCACCATCACATAGTATAATATCATTATCGGTAGACAAGTCTTTGGACCCACATTTTGCACAGAATATCTGCCATAAAAGGATTTCACATGTAAGAATTTAAAACCCCTAGTTACAGATTGTTTATATCCAAAATAACAACTTCATCAGCGAACACTGCATGTAATATTTGAGGAAAAAAGTACTCCTACATCTTCACTGTCAATCTGTCCATCAGAATCAAATAACGATTCTGGAAACTGCCCTTCAGCACAAAGTGAATCAAGACGTTGAAACAAATCTCTAATTTTCAATTTCCGTCGAAGAATTTCAGATGTGGCTCGTTGAAGTTCCTTCTCTGGCTTTAATTTTTCAACACTGCAATGTTACACAAATAGAACACTAAGTGACAAGGTTATATATAAAACCTAGGACTTGCACTATATTTATACTCATCAAAGCATTAAAGACAACACCCAACATTACACAAAAGCATTACATCTCTAGAGTGACACAAGCAAAAGCTTAATATTATCTTCATTTGCCAAAGAAATAAATGCACAAAAAAGAGAACATGGAATTCCAGAGCTGCATTTATACATATATAGTCACATCAATATACTTATAATTTTTCCTATTTCCGCTTCACAGCCAAAGAAAGCATCAAAAAACATAAGAACTAATCGACCAGTGACACAGATTAAAGTTCAAGATAAAAGCATTTGAGAGACACCAACATGATGATGCTTTTACACAAAATTACCAAACATATATAAGGCAAGTAGAAATATGATGCACTTACTTCAATCCTTTCCAGCCTTCCCCAGAATATGCAGAGATCAGACTTCGCTCATAGTTAATTCTGTTCAATAAATATCTTAGATGTGTCCTGATTCTTGAATATTCATCAGCTACTATCTTCTTCTCTCTTCTCTTCTGCTTTATTTTTTTCCCTCCACTAGAACTAACATCAGCCAAGTTATTACTTGGCTCAGGAGCTTTAGGTTTCTCTTGTGACCTTGAGCGAAGAACTCTATCATTGCGTCTTAAAGATCTTAACATATATTTTTTCTTCAATGATTTTGAAGCTTTTTTGCCCTCACGGCCCAAGCAAGTAGAGTTCTTTACCACATCTTTAGGTGGTGTCTCTGAATGACAAGAATTTTTAACCATGTCATCACAAGATGGTTCCAAATGTTCAACAACAGGAACCTTAATAGGATCATCAGGTTCTTTTAAATTTTCAATAGAAGAACTTTGGTTCAGAAGTTCAGAACTAGCTTTACAAATTACTTCTGATTGTTCACAGCTTGTGATTCCAGCGGTCAGCTCCAGTGCCTTTTCTGATGTAGGTTGTTGAGAACATGAATTTTCTCCAGTCTGACTACTCATGTTCACACCTTTAGTGTGACAAATCTTGATGATACCCTCCGCAAGCGATTGCAAAGTTTCATTTACAGCACCATTGGTTATCATGGCATCAGTGTCTGCTGGTTCATTTAGCATGATTTCAGAACCAAGCTGGTGTTTCTGTTCCAATAGTCCACTACGTATAGATTCAGCATTGAAATCATTACACCCATGTCCCGAACCAACCTGAAGTGTCTGTTCAGTATCAGTCTGAATACTGTTGCTCACATTTTCGGCAACCAGTCCCAAGTTTTCATTATCAACAGGACTGCACATGACAGTGCTGGTTTTTTTGAGTTCTTTAAATATGATTTCAGAATCTAAATAAGGCTCTACTTCTAATTGTTCACTGGGTATGCATTCAGCAGCAAATTCATTCTTCTGCTCTGACGGAATTTGCTGAGAGCATGGAACTTTATTTGTTTCACTACTATGGCTCACATCTCCAGAAAATCTCTGGTTAGGATGAATGTTGGTTACTGGAGTGCTAATCTCTTGAGGCTTATTTTGCAATCCTTCAGAATCAGGCAAATCTTGTAGTTTGGGTGGTTCAGTATGTGCACATTCAGCATCAAATTTATTTGTCAGCTCTGATGTAATTTGTGTAGAGCATGAATCATTTCCATTCTGATCATTCACTTGTAATGGGGAAACATCCATGTACTCAGCCTTTGACATGACAAATAGAAGGCTAATATTGGTGTATATTAGCACTTCTATGTGTATGGTGTTTTACTACAACTATGAGACATTCAATTTAAAGAACAAATAAAAGAATATCAATGTTGACCAGAATCGGATTACTAATTTGACTAAAGACTAAAAATACCACAACTCCAGTATGCTATTCGCAAATGTATTTACAGCCATAAATGTGTAACATACCATTCAAAACCAACTTTTTCTTCAAAATTGGCAATGGAAGAACAAAACTCACCCTGTAAAACGAGTACAGACTGTTGCATTATACGCATTACATACACCTGCCCAGGTATATTACATATCAGACAGCTTGATCTAAATAAGTTAATGAAAGTAACATATGAACAATGAATGAGAAACAAACAAATTAATTGATGTATTGACAAACCAGGCCAAATAAGTAATTCTGTACAACATAAGTTGTCCAAATAAAACTAGCCCCAACAGCTTCTCAATAACCATATTAAGCATATAAGAAAAAATTGACAGTTCAATAAATCTTTTCCGTGTAGATAAATTCACATAAAGCTGTAAGAGAAGTCGAAGAATAGCAACTTGTACTCATTGGTAAACAGCATGCTACCAAATAAACGACAATGTCATTCAAACTTAATATACATAGCCTGGAAGATATGTATACTAGACCGAGGACAAAAAAGTGAGAATTGAATAGAGGCAAATCATCATATGCTCTTCAAGTTAATACCCTGACCACATGTGCCTAAAACATAATCAACATCTACTTATTTTGCACACCAGATTCTAAACCAAGAACTACCTCAAAATGGATGCACAATGCAAAATCAGTCTTAAGAAACACTGCTTCTGTTTGTGCAAATCCATGCCACCAAAAAGAACCACAATATATACATGAGGATAATAGTTTCCAAAAGAAACGGCAAAGAAAGAAGGTGTTCTACAAGCCTAGTAAAACAAAGACCACATAAATGGACCTTGGCCATAACAATCCGGAATCAACACACTTTTTTTTTTTTAAAGATACTGTTCGTTGATAACTAAATCATCACTTCATTCATACAGCCATCTCAAGGGTATGAAATGCCCAACTTTAGGAGAGTTCCTAATGACAATTAGGATGAACATTATACAGAAGTATTAGAGAACAAAAATAGCATAATAAGCGACACAAAAATAAATAACTAGTCATATTAAAAACACCGAATAATATACCATGTAGCATTATTGCCCCAGTCAATGAGAAAGGAGAAAAAAAATGCCCCCTCTAAACTGCAGAGAAAGGAGAAAGGAGAAATGCACACTTCCTATACTCATAACTGCTCTTCAGCCGCAAGTGCCAAAAACAGGTGTATTATCTGGCAACATTACTATCATACATTGAATTTCATAAATTTCACTTCACCTACACTCTAAAATCATTTTCCAACTCATGCACGGGACAAGCATACATTTACCACAAAGTTCAGCCATAGAGAGAATGTGAGGGAAAAAACTAGCTAATAACGATTGGCTCTTACATGATTTTCTTAGGTAATGCAACAAATAGAATGAGAAAGAGAATTACACATTTGAGGTCATTCATTTTTTTTTTAATTTTTTTCACAGCCTTCTCGGCAACCAAACAAAGGCGAAAGATTAATAATAACAAAACAGAAATTAAATCACAGAGCTTTCAGCTTACTAGAAATTGAAACATTTTCACTTTACAGCAACAACAAAGCATGAAATTGAGAACACTAGCTTATATTCTTTAACTATCTCTTATTTTATCTTCTATTAATCGTTCAGAAAAATTTAACCGAAACAAACAAAATGAGAACCGTTTTGCTAAGAGAAAAGAAAATGACTGACCTGAGCTTTGTTCTTGAATCTCGTAGTTTCGGAGAATGTTAAGGAAGAAAAAATTGAGAGAAGAAGAGAGACTGTTTCTTATTGAGCACCGACGAAGATGTATTTATTTTAGAAGAAAAAAGCGGTTCTTACAGTAGAGAAAGCCTCTAAATCTGGGCCACCGTCGAGGATTGGCGGATTGGCAGAAAGAGCGAGAGAGAGAGAGAGAGTGAAAGAGAGAGAAAGCGTGTGAGGGCTTCGAGTTCTGCTATTTTTACGCTTGCGGCGTAGAGTTCCAGATTATTAATGGGCTGGGCCTATTCTTTATTATCCTTTTCTACCACCACTTTTTATTTCTTTCTCTTCGTCTTATGAGTCATAATAAGTATTTTTAGTAATATCTTTATCGGTATAAATCAAACCAATATTTAACATTAAATTCAATTTAATCTTCACTGATTTAGATCAATTTCAAATAAATTAAAATCTAATTATTTAGGATTATTAGCAACATTTCCTTCTTCATTCTTCACAATATTTTTTTTATGTCACACTATTTATTTTTTTTTTTTAGGTAACTAAGTATATTGACCCACATTGGAGCCTACATAATCCTCAGGACTACAGAACACCCTACAAACTTAATGAACAAAGATAATTGTACAAATCTGATAGGTACATTTTATGCGACTCGAACACAAAACCTCTTATATATAGCTAACCCTAATGACTAAAGAGTTTATCATCCGATCACAGAATGAGAGGTCTTAATATTAATTTTTTAATGACCATACTTGAGTATCATGGCATTTTGGTATAATTAATGTGAAGATGTCTCCTTGCTAAGGACTTATTGTATGTTCCTTCCAACCCAATTAAGAAAATTTTCTAACTTGCATCAAAACTGGGCCGGTCAATTTGGGCCAGAACAAATGCATGAGAAAAATTCTCGAATGGTCAACGATGGTGTATTCAGAAAAATAAAAGCCCATTAGCCTAAGCCCAACTACTTTGTTGTTTTACACCAGAACACGATTTGACCCAGAAAAAGAGATAACCCGACTGTGCGGATCAATCTTGGGTCGAAACCTGCATTATTGTGCTAAATTACAGTTTAGGCCTTGGGTTTAGGTTCATACTCGAGGAAAAAAAATGAAGACAATTTCGAAAATTCAAAATCACATCAAAGTTAATTGGTTTGATTTGATGAAGACTATAACTATTAAAATTAAAATGTTTGACTAGAATATGTGTTTTAACTAATTGTGGAATTATACAAATTGAGACAATCATAAAGAAGTCTCGATAGTTCTCAAATTTGTTAGTGTATACTCTTGTTACACTAAAGTCTTCATTATTTTATAATTCATCTTAAAATACATATATAAAGTTATTACATAAAAGTAATTTTTCTTATCCATCTTATAAACACATGAACATGAATAAAGATGTTTCATAATGGATCAACCATGACATAAGTATAACTCCAAGGGGTTGCCTTAGCAGTCAAAAAAGTTTGCTCCATTTATTGACTTTCTGAATTCAAACCTTGAGATCACTAATCACATGTGTGACTTACCTGTCTTGAGGATTAGTTGATTTGTGACTTACCCACCTGTCTTAGTGATTAATCTATTTATGACTTACCTTAGAATATTAAGTTTGTAAAATATTTAATAGGCCTCAAAGATTATATTATAAGTCAATCCAACAAAATGATACTCATGTCAGAATATCATTTAATTAAAACAAAAAAAAAAAAAATTAGGGGGTGGTGTTGGATTGAAGTCCCAATGATTAATCCATTTGTGGCGTAGCTTGGAATATTAGATTTGTAAAGTATTCAATGGGTCTAAGAGATTATATTATAAGCCAACCCAACATAATGATACTCATTTCAAAATATCATTTAATTGAAATACAAAAAAAAAATTTAGGTGATGGTGTCAAATTAAATTTTGGCCACGAAATCAATCAAAGTGTGCCCAAAAAAATCAAAACCTTAACTGTTGTAAGGTTGTGTTGGTAAGATTTCAAACTTGAAGGGCTTGATTTATTTTTAGGGTTGTTTTTGCAGCGTGGGACCCAACGACTTGGCCGGGTGGCACCGCAGGTCAGGTTCTAGAACATTGGTAATTATAACTTGGTTAAAAAAGTTTGGATATGTTATTCTCATGGACAGTGAGCCAGTACAATAATAAACCAAAGTCCTTCTGGTGTCCACCACGAGTAAATCTCTCTTAATAATTTATTAATCCTAATTAATTTGTAACTGTGGTTCACGTTGCTCAATTACCAAGTTTTATTTTATTTCATCCTTTTTTTTTTTAATAAAATAAAAACGAAAAGTATACAAGTTGAATGCTGTTTGTTTTACTAAAACTGAGGGAAGGGAAGTCAAAGAACAAAGTGTAGGGAAGTTTCACAGCAGATCACAGAAAAGCAGAAGTCCTCAGTCCTCACTTTACTCTTCCAGTCTTGATTGGTAAACTTGAGTCTTCAGTCAAAACCACAAAATTAGCTATAACACAATTGACTGTAAAAGCTACTAAATAATTAATTCAACATTGGGATTTTAATTAATTTAGTTTCACGTGGAGGATGGTTCCTTGGTCCTTCACGTGCAACTGCAAAATAAGATTTTACTAATATAATTAGATAGAGAAGACAAGTGTTGAGTCATGCATGGACTTTCGGGTTCAAAACGTGATGCAAAATACGCACCGTGCCGCTTCTCACTTTCCTTTACCTTTCCTTTTAATACAACACGTTGCTTCCACATTCTCGCCATAATTTTCTTTTTTCCTTTCCTCTTCCCATTTACATTAATTTAAGTATATAAATAAGAGGGAAAATGGCAAGGTTTAAAAACCCAGCCCAGGGAAAACCTGATAAAGTGGCTGGGACCCTGGTTAACCAGTTGAACTGGTGGGTCAAATTGGTGATGTTAGGATGTAAAAAAGTTTTAAATCTAGCAAAAACACCGTTAAAAATTAGTAAGTCCTTATAAGTTTAAAATCCTACAAAAAAACCCAAATGCAAATCAGTGATCAACAACCCAAGCAAAAAACGGCTTGTTTCTAGCATCGATAACACTCCTCATCACCACGAAAACTGATAGAATTTGAGGTGAGTTTGACTCCTCATCCAATAAGGTCTTGTTGAATGGGAGGATTACCTCATTTTATAACCCAATAGGCTTGAGCGTACTCAGTCGGTGTGGGACTCTAACACTCCCCCTCACAATCAAGCCCATATGTTGAATCATGTCTATTAATGGAGGTAGTTGCTGACTCTAACTCTTCACCCGTTAGTCAAGTGCTCAGCTCAACTGAACCTAGGCTTTAATACTATGATAGAATTTGAGTTGGACTTGACTCCTGAGGTGAGGAGTCAGGCCCACCTCAAATTCTATCAAAAACACCCCCTCAGTCTCCTAACTAAAATCCATCTCACCCCACCCATGTTCGCCTTGATAATCGGCGACAACATTCGTTGTTGCCACTGCAGGATTTTTGCGATTTTCGGTCATTTCATTCACCGAAAATCGCCTTTGTTGCCACCTTTATATTCACTAGACCTTCCTCTTCAAAACCCCAAACATGTTAGCCACCAATTGCTCAACGATTGTCATCCTTAATCGCCAACGAGCCGCCATGCATTTTTGCAATTTCCAGTCGTTTCACCCATCAGAAATCGCCTCCATCACCATCTTTCGACTCATTGACCCTATTCTTCAAAACCCTTGACATCCCAGCTACCAATTGCTCGCCGATAATCATCCTCCTCTCTAGGGTTTTCTATGAATAGTGAAAATTGGTAACCCAACCCAGTGAAGGCCCTAGGTCCCGGTTGAACCGGTACAACCAACCGGGCCGGCTCGGGTTTAAAAAATGGAATACAATAGAAGTAGAATCTCTTGGTAAAGCTCTTACAATTATATGATTTATTTTAATTTGATAACTAAACAACCAACAATTTTGTGATAAAATCTTTATTTTGATGAGTTATATTTACAAAATCATACCAAACACATGGTTTTACCTTTTTGTATTGATAGGATCGGATTTCCTTAATCTCTTAATAATTATATAGTTGGTGAGAAAATCAATTAAATTAAATTAAGTTAATCATCCCCATGTGTATGTTTTGTAGAGGCCTAAAGGCTAAAACTAAAAGTAAAATTAAAGTTGGTATGATTGTTCCGTACACTTATGGCAACAATTTGAATGTGAACGTGATCTGCCTACCTTCTTGTTTTTTCATCTTTTCCAAGCCTCTCCTTTCTAAATTCTAATGTCATCTTTTCAATGGGTTTAGTACTTTAGTTTCTATGATGTTTTTGTTATAACATTACAAACATTTTGTGTTTATGTGATGGTTTCTATTATAAGTAACAATATGATTACGATATTATTATTTGAGAAGGGTATCATCATTCAAATGATACTTCTAATTTTAATCTCAAAAAAAATAATACAAATTTTATTTATATCAATATACGAATTGCTTTTATTGTTTAAAACACATTTTTCTATTAATAAACTAAAACTTCTTTACACTTTTTGTTAGTAAACAAATACTTATTCCAACACATTTTATAAGAGTTAACGGTTTTTTTCTCACTCAAATAAAGGTTTAATGACATTTTTCCACCTATTGACTTTTAAAATATCATTTTACTACTTAAATTTATATTTATTATCTAAAACATTCAGCAGCAAATGGAGAGCAAACACAGTCTAAGTTGTTGAAACTTTTTTGAAGAGGTGAGGTTGTTGAGTCTTTTGGTGGTCATAATTGGCCGAAATTTGACTTGAGAGGGACAGATATGCAAACCTTAAACGCTCAATTATCGGTGAGAACAAGGTCTAAGGGGTTTTGGTGAACGATGATCGTGGAAGAGAATGGTGGTGGTTTGACGTAACAACGCTGTCAAAATTGGCCAATGAACACAATACCACCATTATTTGAATAATATTATAGTATTTTAAAATTTTACGGCGTAAGAAAGTGTGATTAAGTCATTATTTGAGTGAAAAAAGTTAAGTTTACTCCATTTTATAGAGTCATAAAAATACAACTTGAGCCATTTTTCTTTTAATTCTTTAAAAAAGTGTCTTAAAACCAACAATATCCCCTCAAATAATAATATAATATAATTCAAATTACAATACCCGAAAAAAAATTCCCTATATTAAGGGATATCAGCCCGATAAACTTGATATGATTTGACTAGTAATTGCTCATTAATAACCATAGAATAATGGTGTTCAAACAAGAATTTAGGCATAACCAAGTCGGCAGCCAATTGTTAAATTGGGTGATATAAAATGAACCTCTTACCAAAACGAAATCACCTTCTGATTTCGTGCTTAATCCTTAATGGTTTGTTTAATTAGCCAAATTAAACAGGATTGTCTACAAAAGTAGATATTATAGCTTTGGGTACAAGCGTTTGGTTTCAATAAAACAAGGGTAAGTTGCATCTTGGAGCTTCCTAATTAGGGACACGAAGCATCTCAAAGACTGTGTTGTGAAATTAAATATTAGTCAATTAATTTAATTTACCTGTAGCTTAAGGGAAGAAAATGCAAACAACATGTCACTAATTTTGGCCATCAGTGACCGAAAACGACGGCCATATCTTTAACGATCAAAGATTGATTTCTTTGACCTTTTTCAACTGTTGACGACCACATTTAACGGTAGATCTAGCATTTTTCGGTCACAGATCTAGTCGAAAAAGGCCATATCGACACATTAAGACACAGATACGATTGATCTATATCGTAACGTAATTTTCTGGCCAAATTCTAGTAGTGATGGCCAGAATCTGGCATTGTAGGTGGTGGGGGTGTTTTTGTCATTTTATATGTTGGGGTGTTTAATTAAATTAGCAAACCTAGGAGTTCTTTTATAAATTTTTAAATTTTACCTCGTAATACTTCCCTATTCAATTATCCAATATTATTCCTAAAATCCTATCCAAAATAATAAACCAAACACACCATTGTTTTTACAGAAATTAATTATTATTACATCTTCTTCTGTTTTTTCCCTCTTCCGAATTTTCAAAAAATCATGTTAAAAAAAGTTAGAGCTAAACGTCATGGGTTGGTTTAGTTGTTCAACAGATGTTTATTTTTTTTCTTGAATTCTTAATTTTAAACTTTTGGATTACTTATCACAATAATATTGTTTGGATCACTTACCATAATAATATTATAATTATTTAGTTTTTTAGACTTATAAAATATTTAATAGATTTTAAATATTAGTTGAAATGAGTACAAATGAACTAAACACCCCTATTATTAAAAAAAAAAAAAAAAAAAGTTAAGTAGTTGCGTAATTGTAATATAGAGAGACAGGAAAAGGCAGGGTAGTTTCTGTTTGACCAATTCAAAACAAAAAGTTGATAAGGATGACGTGGTGGGATTACTGATCTAAGCTTGATTAGGTAGTATTGATTACCTTTATATATGACTTTTTGATGATGGGTCTCCCAAACAAAAAGCAAAACCACTTTATTTTCTCCGCCAATTTCTGCTTGTGCTTAAATTAGTTCAATGAATACCGTAGACAATAAAAACCTTGAAAGCGATATATACATATTTCTTAAAATTATTTAATATAAAAAATTACTCTAATAAATTCTACTTAAACAAAAGACGTCATTAATAGTTATTTAGAAAAGACTGAAAGTTTTAATTAAATATGATTTAATAGAATATTTTTAAGACAATGATATTAAGTCTTACATATTTTAAATCATTCAGAGATTTTAATTTAATTCTAGTCTAGAATAGTATTTTCTAAACATTTTCCTGGATCAATAAGTCTTTAATTTCAGTCAATAATTTTTTTTAATCCAGAAGTCGTAATCTGTAAAGCTAATTTTTCCAATTTAAAAAAAAAATTAATCTTTCTTCTTAAATCCAAACTTTGACTTTGAAAATCAGAAAAAATTGAAAAGACCCCAAAATTTGACGCCCATGCATGCCATTACAATGACTCTTTAAACCCGGCAAGAAATCCTTGCTTAGCCAATGGGACAAGTCATCCCAAAGTCTATGTTGGACTTTAATAATTTATTAATGAAATGCGTGAGTCATGAAGCTAGAATATTTGATTTTGTAACTATCTCTTGATAATAGAGTAATTCGATAAGAATTTTTTAATGTATTATTTAAGAAGTTTTGAGTTTGAGTATTTCTTCGATTACTAATACGGTATTTATTATAACTTTTATCAAGTCGATAATTTCAGGGTCTCGAAAGATAAATTAAAGTGCATATTAAAAAAAAAAAATTGATTTTATAAATGACATAATTTGGACTTGCCCCAGCAACTTTCATTTATTTTGTTATTATTTGTTATATCATAAAGTTTTGCGTACTTTTAGTGGAGCATTGCTCTGAAATTTCGTGTCGTTTCATTAATACCAAGTAGCACACCAAGTGTCGGGTCGTAGTAGTTTTTTTTTTTTTTTTTTTAATACAACTAGAGTTCGTTATGTCAAGTTATATCAACTAAGAGAAGACATAAAATTAATAAAAAATTGGTGAGAATTAAAAGATGTAAGGTGACCTCACCACAGGAATCAAATAATTTTAATTTTAAAGTTTTATGGCGACGAAAGGGATAATGTAATGTCGGTTAGTCATTAATTAAATAGCAAGATTCTTATTAAAAACTATATATTATATGATTCTGACGGTTACTAACAGACTTCCTGTCTTAGTTATAGTGGCTGTTTTGTACTAACAATTAATGGACAATATAATATTTTTATTATTCGTCACATGACGCCCAAATCCCACTTAATTAAGTTAAGCCCTGAACCATTTGTTTGTCCCGTTATTAAATTATACTCAAGTTACTTAACAGTTATTATATGAACCAAATATAGAGTTACGTTTAGATGATTGGCTTTTAATTAGAGAATAATATATAATTTGACTATTCAGACGCCAAATAAAACTGATTAGATGTACATTAAATTTCAATTTATTATTAATTAAGTTACAATCAACATTTAATGCTGCGTTCAGTTACTATACTTTTTTTTATATTTATTTATTAGTGTTATTAGTGACAGTTTCATTTGACAGTACCATCATTAATTAACGATTTTTTCTCGTAAGCTTCAAAATGTATTTTTCCGCTTAATTAATACTCCGTTACTACTTAAGTGGATACTAACCGATTTTAGCGTAAAATTTTATCCATTACTCATTTGAGCCATTGATTTTTCTATAAAATTTCTTTTACTCAAATACTTATTTTTTGTTGATCATCAACCACTATAAAATTAGATTTTTTATTCTTAATTAATTTTTGACAATAAAATTTAATTGTTACCACCATTCAATTAATCATCCCTATCTATAAAAACCCTCTACCTTGCTCTTGGTAACTCATTGTCACCAAATATTCAGCTTAGAAAACAAAGTAGATTTTAGGTATTAACTAAATATAAACTTAGATGGGAACTGTATACTCTAATTGTGTTGTTACCTAAATTTATATGATATCAATCAATTAAAACGGATCAATTTACTTAATTAATTTTTAGGAAAATAATTGTAGCCCACCAAATGGTACAGAAATATTTTACTTTCTAAATGACATCCCCAAAATAAGTAATTTCTCTTTAAAACCAAAGTTTTTCCAGACAAGAAAAGAAAAAATAAAAAGAAAGCATGCAGTGATAGCCCAAAATTATTCTAAATTTTCTGAGAAATGTTGAAGCTACTTGCTTCTGCTACGTATTATTTTTGCTATGTTACAGAACTCATTTCTGTATTATACAAGAAACAGGCTATAGAACAAAAAGAACTTGGGCATACCTACCAATTTGAATTAAGTAATGTCATTTTCTGTTGAGCTCATTAATAAAAAGCAAATAAAGATAATAGACAGTAATAAATGGGAGTGTCCTTTTTTGTAGCAAGACGACTCAATAATATTATCATACAGTAAGGCTAAGTGGGAATGTTCTGAAAATATCATTATTAGTAGTATTTAAAAATATATTATAAAAAAAAAAAAAAAAAAACATATTTTATCATGATTTTATTTACGAAAAAACACAATATTTAGTTGAAGCATGTTCATGCTTATAATATTTACAAGGTTATGGGACAAGAACACATCACTAATATTTCATAATTCATGTTTTGTACATTTTTAAGAAATGCAAACATGCGGGTTCGTTATATATTAAGATATATAATGTATCAAATATTACTCAATCTTAAAAAAAAAAAAAAAAAAGACCCGAGGTGTCACCTAGGCAAGGGCGGGGGTGTCTTGGGTTGACCAGTCCGACCAGTTAACCAATGGTCTAACGTGATCTAGAAAGTTTGAAATGTTAAACAACACCGAAAAATTTTTATAGTCCCTACAATTTTGAAATCTAGCAAAAACACCCTTATGACAATTAGGGCTTTGATTTTTTGGCTGATTTTTGACGGCCAAAATTCAATTGGCACCCCAATTAACCACTACCTCCCTTTACAAAGCCCTTCTAACCTTGGCACTTAATAAGCCCCCGTTCGTTGGTCGTGACTCTTGCATACCGTCGAGATGGGTGTCAAATTCCTGATTATGTTGTCCAAATTCATTCTAACACCACCCTTGAACCATCATCCTCCACTATATAAACCCTTTACCTCCCGATACTTGGTAGCCTCTCATTCACTGGTGGGTTAGATTAGGGATTTCAGATAGTTGAAATTTGTAACCTAGTCAAGTGAAGCCCCCAGTCCCAGTTCAACAGACCATTGGGTCCAATTTTAAACCTTTCTGTTCACGTATCACCTACCTAACTTTTCAAATTTAAGTGAGTATAATGTTAAAATATATTTAAAAATTTTTATACCCAAAATTAGTATTAAAGCTTAAAAAGGTAATCAAAAAGTGAATGATCACATGCAAAAATTACAAAAAATTGGTACAAACATAGGTCAGAGACCAAACCAATGCAAATTTGAAAGGTTCACATGGATCTTTTTTATAAACCAAAATAATTGGATTGGGTAACCAATAATTAGAAAAACTTAATCCTTTTTTATATGATCACGAAATTTATATTGCTATTTTGTTTTTTTTAAGAGCATAACTAATAGTGACAATTCAACATTCTTTTTTCCATTGGGTTAGGCAGGGCATTTGTCTCCACGTGCACACGCCTGTCACTGTCAATTGCCTCACACGCCGGCTACCCATCGTTTGTCAAAGCCCAACCTTTTACCCCAGACACAGCCGCGTGGTTACGTACGCGTTATACGTGATCATCCAATTATCCAAAGACCCCTTCTCCCTCTCTCTCTCACCCCTGTTGTCGCTGACATGGCGTCACCTAACCCCACATGCCTGCCTCATTTCATGCCATGTCTACTTGTTGTGGCCCCCCCTTGTCCCCTTCTCACCCTACATACTATTAGTCGTCCATCGCTTCCTTCCAAGCTCCCTCTTTGTCTTGACCACCCTGTTGGGTCCCATCTTGCTGACATGTCTTTGACGTGTCTTCCTCAGAAGTCTTTCTCTCCCTATATAAGCCACACGGTGCTCTCCAAATTTCACACACACACCCACTCCTCTGATTCCTCTCCTCTGCTAATAACAAACTCTTTGAATATTAATCTCTCTTTGTCTCTCTCTAAATGGCTGTTGATTCCCACTTTCATCTCCACTGGCCTCCGGCATGTGAAAAAGACGCAAAGCTTTACATTTTTCGAAAAACCACGAAAGACGCCGACATGGTAAGAGAAGGTTTTGGCCGAATTTTGAGCCGAACGCCGAGGTTGGTACCTCAAACTTTTCAAACTGGACGGAGCCACTGTCGAGAGACTTTTAAGTCGAAAATTCCGGTGATTACTTATGAAGATCTTCAGCCTGAAATTCAACGTATCGCTAATGGTGATCGTTCTGCTATTTTGTCAGCCATCCATCTCTGAATTCCTCACCAGGTGTGTATCTTTATCATTTTTTCTCTTAATTCAGTCACAAATGCAACAAAAACAGGGAAATTCAGGTTAATTTTGTTCTAATTTTTTCCTTGTAAAAAAATTGCAGCTCTGGAACTTCTGCCGGTGAAAGAAAGCTCATGCCTACCATTCAAGAAGAGCTGGATCGTCGCCAGTTGCTTTACAGTCTTCTCATGCCAGTAATGAATCTGTAGTATCAATAATAATTAATAAAAAAACCGTGTTAAATTTATTACACATGCTTCAAATTTAATATCAGCATTGTTTCGTTGTTATTTAATGAAACGGTTTTTGATGTTACAGTTACTGTCCTGGATTGGACAAAGCAAAGGTCTGTATTTCTTTGTCGTGAAATCCGAAACAAAGACCCCAGGCGGCTCTTTGGCTCGCCCGGTGCTCACCAGCTACTACAAGAGTGAGCACTTCAAGACCAGACCATATGACCCCTACATGGTCTACACGAGCCCCAACGAGACCATTCTCTGCGCCGACTCATTCCAGAGCATGTACTCACAAATGCTCTGCGGCCTGAGAGCGCCAGCAGGTCCTCCCGCGCTGGCCCGTCTTCGCCTCTGGATTGCTCAAGCCATCAATTCCTCCAGCTCCATTGGCAACACTTGTCAATGATATCGAAACCGGCACTCTGAACCAAAGAATCGTGACCCTTCTATAAGAGATTGCATATAAAGTTCTCAGCCTGACCAGAGCTTGCGGGTTATCAGAAATGAATGTTCGAAAGAAAATTGGGAGGGAATATCCAAGAATTTGGCCGAACACCAATATTTAGACGTGATTGTCACCGGAGCTATGGCTCATACATTCCTACACTTGATTATTACAGCGGTGGCTTGCCTTTAGCATGCACATGTATGCTTCATCGGAATGTTACTTCGGCCTTAACCTTAACCCCATGGCAAACCATCGGAAGTATCTTACACCATCATGCCAAACATGGCTTATTTAGAGTTTTTGCCCACGGCCTGGCTCAGCTGGTTGACTCGCGACTCACCGCCAAAACTCGTTGACCTTGTCGATGTTGAAGTTGGGAAAGAATACGAGCTATTTTCACCACTTACGCAGGTTGTACAGATACCGAGTCGGTGACATCCTCGAGTCACCGGGTTCCACAACTCAGCCCCGCAGTTCCATTTCGTCAGGAGAAAGAACGTCTTACTCAGCATTGACTCGGAACAAAACCGACGAAGCTGAGTTACAAGCCGCCGTCCAGAACGCCTCTCAACCTTATGGAATTCACAACCAGCGTGGTGGAATACACCAGCTACGCCGACACGAAAACAACCCAGGCCACTATGTGATTTACTGGGAGTTACTGGTTAAGATTCGGCAGATTCTCCCCACTAAAGAGGTGCTGAACCAGTGTTGTCTAGCAATGGAAGAGTCACTGAACTCAGTGTACCGACAAGGACAGTTGCAGACAACTCAATCGGACCACTGGAATACGCGTGTTGAGGCGCGAACAGTTTGAGGAGTTAATGGATTACGCAATATCGAGAGGCGCCTCGATCAATCAGTACAAAGTGCCAAGGTGTGTTAACTTTACGCCCATCGTTGAGTTACTGGATTCAAGGGTAGTATCGGCGCATTTTAGCCCAGCTTTGCCGCATTGGACCCCGGAAAGAAGACGGTGATCTGATAATTATTCTGGGCACCGACCAGAGGAAGTCAATGCATGGGATAGATCATAGAAGTAGAGAATCTCTTTGTATTTTTTTTTTTTTAAATTTGAAAATTTAATTTTCTTATGTGATTAGTTTCTTTTCCTTTACGTTGATAAGGATATTTGAGGTTAAGGGTATTGTATTAGTGGAAAAGATGTGATGCTTTTGGACGTTTGTCCCAATGAATCGTTGCTTTCATGTAATGTAAGATATTGGAATCATGTGGCAAAACCAAGAAGAAGGTTTCTTTTGGGACATTCATATCTTTTCATCTTTCATTTGATTTGATTTGTTTATGCTTTTTATCACTTCAACTCTTACAAAAGACAAACAAATTATTATAATTAATTATATTCGAACAAATATCCAATAATATCTAAATAGTGGAACCATCTCACTCAAAATATCAAGTAGGTATAATTGTACTAATTTGAGATAAAAGAAAGAGAGTACGAGTAATAGATTTAAAGGTATCATAATTATCACACCATTATTCTATTATTTACATTAATTAAGATATTACTTTAAATAAAAAGAATTAAGGTACAAATTAGGAAAAAAAAAAACTCAAAAAAATTTCTGAATGTCATTAATTCAATTACATTGATTTGTTCAATCGGAATTTGAAATAATATCCTTGTATTTTCACCCATATACAAAAGAAAAATACACCATGCCTGGTGTGTGTGATACATGCAATAAAAAGTTCAAACTCTGCCATCAAATTGATTTTTTTTTAAAATATAAATATTAATTAATTAAAATATAAATAAAACATATTTTATATTTAATTCTCATTTCCAATGGGTTGGTTTGGTCAAGAAGAACTGTTCTCGTCATTGACTTCCTGGGTTTAAACCACCTTAGGATTATCTACAATATTTGTGGTTTATTTATAATATTGTGTTTATGTGGCTTACTTATAATATTATGTTTATATGGTGTTTAATGAACCTAAAAATTAGTTGAGATATATGTAAACTGATCTGAATATTTCAATTATATATACATACGAACTAAACTTGACTTGCCCGTTGGGTCAACTTAGTGCAGCAGCACAAGATTAAGCATTCATTTAGTCCAGACCAAGTCCAGCTATCCCACTCAAAAAAAGCCTAATTTTTTTTTTTTTTCTTTTTTGAAGTGACGGTCCGATGTTGTGCAATGCAATACTCCAAAATAAATAAAAATTAAAAACACACTTATAATTCTTTGTTTAGAAGAGTTATATATATATTATATATGTTAGGGACAAGTTGGGTTGAAAGTTGAAAGTGTTATCCAAGAATCAAGATATTCATAATGATGAGGCGACAACTGGGATGGAGTTGGATGAATGAGTGGCTGTGTCCTTTGAATATGAAAAAAAATAGAGCAACATGGTAGAGCGCAGCATCATTTAATTTGGCAGTTGAAGGGCATTAAAGTTATTGTCTGTTCTGTGAGCAATCGTGGAGTAACTTGACATTAAGGTTGAAGGCGGCTGCCCTATATCTTAAAACCAACACTTGGACATAAAACAGTTGCTTCATAATTCATTTTGCTGTGCTTTTGGAATGAAGTATCCCCATTGTCTTTGTCCCCCAGATACCGTGTTAATTAATTAGGTGAGCCATTTAACCATTTTTCTTCACCCATTCTGCATATTATTATTATCACTCTAAGATTCATTTTATAGAATTTGATTATTATCCTCTCTACCTTTTTCCTTGGCGGTTGGACTCGACAATTTTCACTCAGTTGGATTGGAATTTGACAATTATTCTCCTACACCCGTCTTGTTTGTGTACTGTATCAAAGAGAGACGGAGGATATAGCTATTGATTTGTAAAATTATTATACTAATATATCCAAAAACAGCTTTTGAGGAACTGTATATAAAATAATGCACTTTCAAAGCAAAGCTTTAACAAACACCAACCTTTATGGTCCTTTGGTTGGCTACAGAAAAAGCTTCTGGTATTAGCAACTGTTGCATCAAACTTTTGTCCAGAACCAAGCTGTTTCACTTTCCCGGGAGCTGTTTTGGTGATACATTGAATCGAATCCATAGGAGACAAAATCAAAAATATTTCCAAGACCAACTCATTGTTTGTTCTGAATTATTGATACAAGATGGATTTATTGATATGACTTGTTGGTCTCATTGTTCGTTTACTCTTCCTACTTTTCGCCTTTAATTTAATCTTCCATCTCCTCAACTTTCTCGTTTGCTAATTAGCACCGGCCAGCCAATTTTGAAATCAACTTCTAATTGAATCCAACATTGGCCTCGGATGTTATGTCACTTTCTTGGTCTTGTTGTTTGCCATTTACAATGTTACAGCAGCTTGATATATATATATATATATATGATAATACTTTCTTTATAAAAACATGTTTTATATAATGCGTTAGTTTTCAAAGAAATTTAGGATTAAAATATTGACCTTGACTATATAAAGAAAGAAACCCTCGTGAAAACTATGGATTGAGTCTGAGTTGGGGGGTTTTCGTGCCACTGCCACTGCCTCCATTATGTCATCAAGATGTCTCCGATTCCTTATAAATAAAGTAGGCATAAAGTGTTTGGATATCGAGTTTCGCTTTGAACTCAGTTAGAATATTATGATGCATAAAGAAAGTAAGATAAACCACTTTTTAAAAGGGGTAGGTAACTTATAGATTATTTTACTTTTTATAATTCTTTGACTGGCTTCCCCAATTATTTAACCACTTGGCTTCTAGCTGGATGGAAAGATCATAGGTTATATAGAAATTTCATATTTGAGTTTCATCAAATGATTATCTAACACATTTGTGATTTATCTGATCCATTGACTTGTAAGATATTCAATAAACTTTAGGAATTAGTTGGAGTACACACAAACTAGCACGAATACCCCATTAAAGAAAATAAAAAAAAACTTTTAGATTATTTTGATTTTGATAAATGAAGTGGTAAACTATTTGATCATTGAAAACGTCCAATCATTTTATTGTCATGATACTAGGAGGGCGTATGTGAAAAAAAAAAAAGAAAAGAAACAATGAGGCTATTTACATACCCATTTTTCACCATTAGAATGTCATAAACTAAATTTTTAGTTCATATATATTTTTTCATAATTTAAATGCAAAAAAATCAAAAGATTAATACGTGATTGAATAGACAATATAATTACAATTGAAAATGTCGTTGAAGTTGATTAAAAGAAATGTTGATTTTGATAGTGTGTACTTAACAAGATGAGTTTGAGAGTATCAGTATGTTGGGTGCCAATAAAAAATTTGAGTGATTTGGAAGGAGTACTACTATGTAGGGCACCCACCATTAGGATCTGTGAGTAAAATCTATTAATCGACATGGTATAATTAGTGTAAAAACAAATTTTCCTTTTATTATTTGAATCTAAATCCAAATCCATACCAAATTGAAAAAAAATTATAAAAAATTTGAAAAAAATTAAAACACTGAAAAAAATAGTTAATCAGAAACGATTCCAACTGATTTGTATCTGATCAGGTGCAAATAAGTCGGAATTGCACCCACCATTCTCACCACAATCTTCTCACACAACATCATCACCCTTGTCCAAACCAACAAAATCACACCATTAATTGACCCCCACTAACCGTTGTGTTCTTCACCAGTTCCCTATAGCCCCACCCCACCAGCCTCCATTTTTTTTTTTGCAACAGCCAGACCCTTGAAAAATTTCCGTTGACCTCAACTTGGTACCCAGTTTGGCTCCAGGCTCACCAATTGGCCGGAACTTTCCCCTATTAACCCGTATGTTAATTAAAAGAACGAAAATACAGTAATTACTATTTGATGAAAAAAACCTTGGGTATAGAATGTGAAAAACTCTGTAAGATTGAATGTAAGATTCATATAAAAAAAATTGTAAGATTTCCAAAATCATAAAATCCAGTATTACCACAGATCTCAAAAAATATTATATATATTATAATATTTGTAAAAAAATGCCTTACACTTTATCATCTGCAACAATGTACAATAGCCTTCAAAGATCACTCCTGGGCCCGGGCTTCAGACTCAACTGAGCTTCAAAGTGTAAGTGACAAGAGGTTAAATGGGCCATTGATGGGCCTCTCACTATTTTATCTATTGGGCCAACAATATATCAAAAGGGCTTTAGCGCTCTTTAATCAATCATGACTTCCTTTCCCTTTTTACCCCCAAAATATATTCTAAATGCAGTCCATCCTAAATTTATGTGAGCATAAAAATGGGATAGATGTTTATCATTAGAGTTTATAACCACTTATTTAGTTACAAAAATAAAAATTATATTCAACCCATTCAATAATTTAATTCGAACTTAAATTGATGATAATATTACATATAATTAACTAATGAGTAAATGACATATTCCTACTTGAGGTTTAGCGAAATCCCAAGTTCATACCTTTAATTGTAATTATTCTAGATTTTCACCCTTAAACTAATACTGTTAATGACTATTGAAAGTGGTTCAAAATGGTGAATGAGGTCAGGAAGTGAAGTTATGGGTTTTGTAGAGGAGGTTCCAAGGAGTCTAACAGTTGTCTCGTAAATGATTTTGGACTTCGGAATTAATTGAAAAAAGCAAAAAACCGTCAGCTTGGATGCTATTAATGTGAGCCGCTTTTTGCTAACACAATCCTTTATTGACCAAAGAAAGCGTCAATACACTTTAGTGTGCTAACATGCTTTGCGTTACAGTGAAAAGTTAGAAATTTGTTAAAATAAAGAAAATGACATTACTCTTAGTGTAAAAATCTAGAATAAATGCAGCCAATAATATCAATTTGGGATTTTGCTAAACCTCCGATGAGAATATGTTGTTTGCTCTTTACTAATTAATAAATAAAGGGACTATGTGAACCACAAGGCAAACAATATAAATGCTGTTATTGAGTTGGGTTCTCAGGTAACAGAAGTGTTACATAAAGGAAAAAAAAAAAATTCAAGCACACTCTTGATTATGAGTAATACTATCTTTACACCATTTTCATTACACCATGACCATTTTACTAATAATAATTCTATTATAATATTAAAAATTAAAAATAATTAAAAATTTGTGTGGATGTGGCATATGCCACATTATGATGTATAACAACAATACAAAAGTAAAATTTCATATTGATAGTAATTTAATTTTCTGAATTAGTATATTCTTCCCATAAATGATCAATTAATGCATTTCGAAGAGCATGGTGAGCCTCTGTATCGTTGATTTGTTTATGTCAAGCAAGAAAATTTTGAAATTGGATATTTTCATCTACGACAATTTCAACTTCGGGAGTTGGCGTTTCCATCTGTTCTTTTAATTTTAGTGTTTTTAAATTAGTGTTAATTTTTATTTTGAGTTATTGTAGTTTATTATTTGTATTGAATAAAGTTTTGTTTTAAATATTTCATCATTTTTTGAATTATATCATTATTATGAATTTATTATTATAAATATTAATATAAATAATAATCAAATTAATTTAAATACAAATAATCAAATTTGGTGTAAAATTTAATAATCAAATTAACTTAAAAAAATTAAAAATTTTTTTAATGGTGCTACAGTACCACTCCAATTTAGTGTGGAGCTACAGTGCAGCACCTAGGGTTACAGCAAATAGCGCTAGGTTGGACTTCAAATTTGCATCATTTTAGTGTTTTTTACACCAAAATATGGTGGGTTGGAGATGCTCTTACTCGATTATTTTACACGACTTGGATAACGTGACATTATTCTTTTTTAACTAACTGGATTTAACATTTACCAAATACATATAATATAAAAATGATTCTTTTTGAATACGTGTTATAATAGCACATGTTGAAAAATATTAACTATAAATAATTCATAAATACGATTCTTTTTTTTTAAATATTTATTTTATTTAAAAAAAAAATTCTAATCATCTTAGCATGTGACACCCATGATGTAGGTTAAGGTCATCTATACGTATTACAAAGTCAATACCATCATTTTACCTAAAAGAATCCAATTCTTACCTTAAGAGCTTACTTCAACCCAACTTTAAATACAGTATTAACGTGTTTACTGACAATATATATTTACAAATAATTTCTCATTTAAATCCGGATCAATTATATTAATATATATGTAATCTCAATCATATGCAAATAGTATCGTTATATTTTTCTTATCTCTAGCCTTAATTTAAGGCTATTATATATCAATAGTATCATGTTTCACAAGTTTTACATAAAAATTTACATTTCAGATGATATAATTATTTTAAATAAAATAAGCTGTGATTAACAAAAGAAGAAAAAAAAAAAGTTACATCATTTTGGTCGCTGAGGTGTGGCATAAATAAGGTCCAGTACTAGAGTTTGATGGTTACATTCAGGTCCTTGTCAGACTGTCAGTGTCAATTTTTTGAATTTTTTTAAAATCTAAAATAACCTTAATCGGTTAATTTTTTAGATTCTCATAATTAATGAAATTGTTCTAACTATAATTATATTAATTTTTAGGGGTATTTTAGACTTTTATGAAAGAAAAAAAAATTTGGTAGCAGCCGTTTATTTCTTTTATAATTATATTAATTTTTAATTTCATTTACATAATAAAAAAGATTAGGGGTGTTTTAGACTTTTATGAAAAAAAAAAAAAATTGTTACCTTACATACAAGGACCTAAGTGTTACTATCAGATTCTACTGGACGATTTGGTTACTTAGGATATACCTGAGGGACGACGGTTGTTTAAACTCCAATAAAAAACGATAATCTAGAATTAGGAGAGTAAAATAAAAAGATAAGGAAAAAGAGGAGCCACGTCAGCTGACTGGTGAGTTTTGACAATTGGACTAGTCTGATCCATTTCAATCTTGTGTTTTCTCTATGGGGAGAACTAGTGATTAGGAATTCGATCGATATTGAACCAGTTCAATCGTGACCCGTTGTCTTTATCGAGTCAAGTTACAAAATTTTCAATTTATTTTAATTCCTCGACATTAGGACATCAATCCGTGAATAATTGAAGGCTGAAATGTTAGAGTTTTTGAAGAGGAATGATCAATGAGTGCAATAGTGGTAACGACGTCGATTTTCGGTGACTGAATTGACCAAAAATCACAAAACAATGTCCCAAAATATCGCAAAACAAAGCCTACTGTTGTTGGCGATTAGGGAGGCGAATGGGAGAGTGAGATGGGCCTTGGTTAGGAGATTGAGGGGAGAATTTTCATGGTTATTGACAATGTCATCAGAAACATGCCCTATTTTCCGATGCCAATGGTGGTGTTTGGGGTGTTTTTGTAAGATTTCAAACCTATGAGGACTTCATGAATTTTTAGGGGTGATTTTGTTAGATTTCAAATATTTAGACACAGATTTGACTTGCCGGTCAAATTGGTTAAACCACTCAACTCGCCGGTCAAATCGGTTAAACCGCTTGACTCATGACTCAGTGGCCTGGCCGGGTCACTACATGGGCCGGGTTTCTAATCACTAGGGAGAACAACATTTTCCCACCCAAGGTTTGGTGAAACTAACACTTTTGCACCCACTGTTTTGTTCCGTTAGGAAAATCCATTACTGTTTGACTGTAAAGACGAGAATAGCCTTTATTATTTTGACTTAATAATTTATTTATTTATTTAGATCATGTCAATTGAGTCAATTACCAATATACCCACTCTTTAAATATGAAATTACTTATATACCCTGAATGTAGGTTAACAATGTGTCCCTCCAGTTTTTTATTAAAAATAATGTCAAGTTGTTTTCTTTCAAATCCTATTAGCACTTCCTTTGCAATACCTCGGTCACTTTCAATAATATTTTTTGGATCTGAATAATCTGTTGTCTCCGGTTTCATAATTTTTAGTTGAATTCATGAATTTGACCTCCCTACGTCTCAGTTGTTGTGGGTTACGCGGAACATTTCCACAAAAAAAAACCAACACTAGAGAATCTTGATTTATCAAAAAAACGAATTACTTCTAGGTTCTTTGCCACACTTCCCTCATAATCAGTCACTTAGGAACTTGATGCTCAGTCCCTCGTAATCTTGATTCATATTTGTTTACATAACCCTTGCTTAAGATCATTGTTTTCTTAAGACCATTATTTTGTTACTGTAGTTGAGCTTCGTTTGATCATACGAGTCAACATTAGGGAACTGCCACATTTTCAAAAACAGATATGATTCCAAATACGGACAGTGTGATAATGGTGGTGACTGCTACACATGTCATGCCACTGTCAAATGTCTTTTAACAAACTTTGTCAACATTTTATTTAGTCTGTTTTGTTGTCACCTTCACGAAATTCCAAATTCGTAACATAACTGAATCTGATGACTACTACAAGTTGAACTGGTTTCATAGCTCTAACTCAGGCCAGGCTCTTTCCATCGAACAACTTATATAATATGATCATTCTAAAACCAGTAACAAGTGATTGAGTCTTCTAATGATAGAAAATAAAGCAAAATGTGGGATAGGTCCAGGGTTCAGAGAAGAGGGAGCACTCTTTAGAAAGTGAAAGTGAACCAGCTTTCATTTTGTTATGCCTGGGAAAACAAGGGCTGACGTGGAAAGTCACGTGATGAAGCGTGACCTGCTCCCGTCAGAACGGTAAGCGCACGACAGGCCTGCCAAATGCCATGGAGCTCCTACGTGTCCATTTCCCTGCTCCAAATCGCGTGAAATCAGCTTGGGAAATGGGCAATGAGACGTAAAGCCGGATTATGTCCTGACATTCACACCAACCCAAGGATTTAATGATGATATCACGCATTCAACTTGATATAAAAAGAGGAAGACCCCTTCATTAAGGGGATTCGGCTATTTTACACTTGAACTCTCTCTCTCTCTAAAAAAACTTTGTATTTACTTTTCCCAATCATTTTTAAGTCAGTCCGCTTTTGCGACCTGACCCACCATATTAATACAAATCAGTGGACGTAGGATTTGTTACCTTAGCATCCGAACCACTTTAAAAGTTCTCATTGCATTTATTTCGTATTATCTATCCATAATCACGTGTGTTTCTTGATCAATCAACGTTGCGCACGTGTCGATTAGTTGGTGTTAGAATCACGCATCAACAGTTTGGCGCTAGAAGGAGGGGCTGATTTAGCGTTTACCCTTCATCAGGAGAATCTTCGACCTACTGGTCCTACAACAACAAATGGCCCGCCAATCTGAACTTGAGCAAGCTAATCAGCGCGCTGAAGGAGTCTGCTTGACCCAAGGGGATACCCCCTCTAGGGTACTTCTAGTTTCACAAAATGCTGCGTGGGATATCCCGGTAGCTTCACAGCTCGACCCCGCCATCAGAAGCTACCTAGAGAGGTTCGACAATACTCTCCAGACGGTCAACCAAAGGTTGGACCGTTTGGACCAAGGCATGTCATCTACAACAGTTGGGGCGGTGCAACCGCTAAAGACGCCTGCAGGTCTCGCGAAAGCACGGCAAAGGGCAATGGCCCGTGCCGCGAGCACTGCAGCGTGTAGACGTAAGGGTAAGCAAGTGGCAAAAGGTAAGCCTACAGGCTCCCAAGGACTAGCGAGCACAAATCGTGCCCCGAGCAAGGTGTCGGCAAAGCTGAGACTCGACGAAAAAGTGAATCCCGAGCTATCCTATGCCACGTCACAGGCGAACCCAAGTAAAAATGCCGGGCACGATGATTCCTATCACTGCCAGCAGAACGATCCCGATCGTTATCATGCGGGTGGCCCCCACACCTTGCGGGGTGGTTCGTACCACCGCGAGGGTTGTGAAAACGCCCCGCGCAATCCATCGCCTTCACATGCCTCTAGCCAGCATGTGTCGAGTGCGGCCGGAAATGTCGGCCGAGGCGAAGAGGAATCTGACCTCCGGACTTTCCTGAACCGTAATCGTGAAGGCCGGACTCGCATGGGTGAAAGCAACCCTCAGTTGGGTCTGTTACCACAAATTAAGGAGTTGCAGCAAGCTCTGGACAAGTTAAGGGAGCAGCAAAATGAACAGGCCCAGGTCGCCTCTGCATCCCCATTTTCTCCCGAAGTGCTAGCTGCTCCACTTCCACCAGGGTTCAGAATGCCCGACATGCGACCGTTTGACGGGAACCATGACCCGCAGGATCATTTGTATGAGTTCAACGACCTGATGGAGCTCCACCAGGTTTCGGACCTTGCAAAATGCCGTTATTTGGCCGTGACGCTCACTTCTCACGCCAAGCGGTGGTTAAGGTCGCTCCTAGCGGGATCGATCAGTTCGTGGCCTTAGATGAGCACGACGTTCCTCCGGCATTTCCAAGCAAATCGAAAGTTTTCGATGCCTTTGAGCTACCTTAGCAACATAAGGCAAGAAAGAGACGAATCCCTGCAATCTTACATCGATCGTTTCCACAGAGAACTCAATAAGGTGGCTCACGCTCCAGAAGAGTCCATCCGAACACTTATAATAGCTGGAGTTCGCCCTCAAATCGACCTGTGGAAAGAACTGTAGGCTGAGGACGATGTTTCCCTTACCAAATTTTACAACCTTGCAGGAAAATATCTCCGAATAGAGAATTCATTGGCGGCACTCCGCCATCGCGATCACGGCACTTCGAGCAGTATGTTTGGTCGGGGAGAAAATAGGAGAGCTGATCGCAAAGGAGACATTGATGATCAGCGAAAAGGGAAAAAACCCCGCTACGAGCACAAAAAGTCTTATGCTCCTGTTCCTCGTCGCGATTGGAACAGAGCTCAATACACTCCGCTGAACGTGTCCATATCTGCAATCCTTGACAAATCCGAGGAGGCCAGCTTGCTCGGTGAGTCGGAACCAATGAAAACTCCTGCTACGGCCAGAAACAGCAAAATATACTGCCGTTACCGTCGGGATAATGGGCATCACACTGATGAATGTCGAGCCTTAAAGCAGGCAATCGAAGAGCTCATTTAAAAAAGGGCACTTCAAGGAGTATATTGATGACTCTCCAAAAGAGAGCCGAGGGGAGCAAAAGAAAAAGCGTCGTGATCGCAGCAGATATAGTAGCGTTAATATAATCTTTGGAGGCCCGCACCTCGCGGGAAACACGCGAGGAGCGTAGGAAAGGTACGCTCGCGAAGCATATCACGACCCGATAAGAGTAATGAACACTTCGCAGCGACCACAAAAGGCTCGAAAGGAGGAGCCGATCACCTTCTGCGAAAGGGAAGCAGCTCGCTTGCACCATCCTCACGAGGACGCCCTGGTGATCACCCCCCTGATAGGGTGCCATAATGTCTGCAGAATGCTTGTGGACAACAGAAGTGCTGTGAACATCCTGTTCAAGACCGCTTTCGATAGAATGAACCTAGACGAGGCCAACCTGAAGCCCGCCTCGATACCTCTTTACGGTTTTACAGGGGACCACCTGATCCCCAAAGGAATGATCTAGCTACCAGTCACGCTTGGCCACTACGACGAGGTGACTAAGGTTACCGAATTTTTGGTCGTGGACTGCCCATCAACCTTTAATGGAATCTTGGGGCGACCTCTGTTGAGAAGCTTCAGGGCAGTCACTTCCATATATCACCTCAAGATGAAGTTCTCCACTCCAACGGGGATCGAGGAAGTGAGCGGATCGCAAATCGCATCTCGCAAGTGCTATGTAAAACCGGTGCAGATGGCAGACAAGGGAAAGGGCATTTCGCGATGTGTGCCTCGCCAGGCTATGGCGATCAGCCGAATCGAGCCACAGCCTGGTCCAGCGGAGGATAACATAGATCCGTGAATCCAGAAAATCCCTCCTAGCGGCCCGGTTGAGGATCTGTCCAAAATTTCGGTTGATCCAAAAGAGTCGAGCCGAGTGTTAAGGATTGGGAGCTGTCTCAACCCTCAGCTCGCTTCCGAGCTGATAAGCTTCTTAAAGGAAAACATTGACGTGTTTGCCTGGTCACATGCAGATATGGTCGGGATCAGCCCGGATATTATTTTCCATTCATTAAACGTCAGCAGTGAAGCCAAACCGGTTCGCCAAAAAAGAAGAGTAATGGATCTGGAGCGGTACGCCGCACTAAAATCAGAAGTGGAGAGCCTCCTCCGAAACGGGTCCATCCGAGAGGCGCTATACCTGACCTGGGTTGCCAACCCGGTCCTGGTAAAGAAGCCAAACGGCAAGTAGCGGACTTGCGTTGACTTCAGCGATCTCAACAAAGCTTGCCCGAAAGATAGCTTCCCTCTGTCGAGAATTAACCAGCTCGTTGATGCCACCTCGGGGCACGAGCTGCTAAGCTTCATGGACGCGTACTCGAGATACAATCAAATCCCAATGTATGGGCCAGATGAGGAGCATACGTCCTTCATTACGGACCGGGGGCTATACTGTTACAAAGTCATGCCTTTCGGCCTCGAGAATGCGGGCGCGACCTATCAGAGGTTGGTCAACCGAATGTTCTCTGACCAGATCGGGAAGACAATGGAGGTCTATGTGGACGACATGCTGGTCAAATCCCAGGTCACCTCAGAACACATTGCACATCTTGCTGAGATGTTTGACATCCTCCGACTGTATAGAATGAAGCTAAACCCTCTCAAGTGTTCGTTCGGGGTGTCATCAGGAAAGTTCCTAGGGTATATGGTTAATCAGCGGGGCATATAAATAAACCCCGAGAAGATTCAAGCTCTGCTCGATATGGAGAGCCCGACTAGCAAAAAGCAGGTCATGGGTCTAAATGGGCGGATAGCGGCACTTAGTCACTTCATATCAAGGCTAACAAACCGCTGCTTACCATTTTTCAATGTTCGGAAAGCCAACAAGAAATTCGAATGGACTCCCGAATGTGAACAGGCATTCTAGAGTATAAAAGAACACCTAGGGAAGCCACCTCTCCTTTCTAAGCCTCTTCCATAGAAAATCCTGCTCATCTACATGTCCGTCTCCCAGTTCGCGGTCAGTGCAGCTTTAGTACAGGAAGAGGAAAAGGCGCAGTGGCCAGTGTATTATGCAAGCAAGCGTCTATCGGATGCCAAGATGCGGTATCTGAAAATGGAGTGACTAGCCTTTGCTCTGTTGATTACGTCCAGAAAGCTGCGACCTTACTTCCATGCCCATACAATCAACGTAATGACTAATTACCCCCTTAGGCAGGTCCTCCAGAAACCAAAAGCCTCGGGTAAACTGCTCAAATGGGCCATGGAATTGAGCCAGTTCGACTTGAAGTACAAGCCCAGATCGACCATTAAAAGGCAAGCTGTTGCAGACTTCATCTCAGAATTTTCCTATCTCCCAAGCGAGCAACAGCCTAGCAAAGTTGTGCAAGAAAGTATTCAGAACCTGTCGACCTGGAACCTCTACGTCGACGGGTCATCGAACAGGAAAAGAGCCTGTGTGGGTCTTCTCCTTGTAAGCCCCGAAGGGGCTCGAATTCATGGTATTTTCCGATTCGGGTTTAAGGCGACCAATAATGAGGCAGAGTATGAAGCCCTGCTCGCCAGGTTGCGACTTGCCAAAGAAATGGGTGCAACCGCGATCAGCATTTACAGCGACTCTATGCTGGTCATCAACCAAATTTTAGGGGAATACCAAGCCAAAGAAGAGAACATGGTCCGCTACCTGAAAGAGGCTAAGACCTCTCTTGGGTCGTCTAAATACTCTGAAATCAGTCAGATCCCCAGAGAGAGCAATTCTATAGCGGACGCCCTAACAAAGATAGCCTCGTCGTTGGATTCAGAGTCTCCAGACAACATTCCTGTTTGTTAGGAAACGACCCAGTTGCACAGCGGAAAACAAAATTTTACAACCATGGATCGTTCCTTAGAACCCAAAATCAGGGCATAGAAAATTACAGTTTATTTTATAAGAATCTGCAGAAAAATAAATCCAAAGGTTTAGATTCATACCAACGTTTGGAGGCTCCACCTATGTTGTCTCTGTACATGTTTGCTACCGATCCAAGTATAGGATCGAACCAAGAAGTCCACACGAAGACAACCACGAAGAACCAAGGAGGGATTTGCTAGATCCTCCTTGGCCTTAAGAAATCAAGAAGAACAAAAAGAAAAAGGTTTGATTTTCAATCAAACAGTGGAAAGTGGCGTGGGAGTGTTTCAATAGGCTGCTGTGTGTGTTTTTTTTTGAAAAATGAAAAACCCTTATTTTCTTAATTCACACACACACATTTTCTTTTATAGGCAAACTAAGTTGCCCTATTCCACATGGAATGGGCTTGGGCCAATCCAAACACCCCATGTGCCAAACACTCCCAAATTAGATATTTTTATTTCATCATTATTTCAATTAAAAATCAATAATATATAATAACATTTAACAATAATGAGATTTAATTAAATATGTGCGAACACAACATTAACTGTAATTCACTTATTAATTTTTCTAACAAATTAAATAAAAGGCTACGACTCAGCAAATTTAATTGCACTGTGAAATTACCAAAATACCCTTTCGCCCAAAAGACGAAAAACACCTTCTTTCTTGGCTTAAATTATCTTCTATGTGTGTGACCCATAGGTCCTCATCATACCGGTAGGTGTATGTATCGCGATTAACACCAATTAATCATCTCACTAATACACAGACCAAGATTGGCCCTAGCAAGGCATCATGGCACCCGATAGATTCGGATTCAGGAAAGTAGCTACCTGTCAACGATATGGTTACCATACAATATGATCCTTTATCATTCGTTGTCTCGACGAGACGAAGGCATAGAAATAGTGTCAACCTTCGGTTACTCTCGATATATATATTCAGTTTCTAGACCAATGACCCGTATTATAATCTGGTAGAGCAACAACTCAATCCCACTGTGGCCACAGTCAGTGTCATTGCCATATAACTGAATTGGCCGTGAGATAACTTCTCGTACCCGGGAGTGATGAATCTGTCAATCCACATAGTTGATACACTCCTTGATATAGCCAATCCCCACGTACTGATAGCTTGAAGAACTGCGTTAGGTAGTGTCAAACTGTACCAATCGGTGCACAAGGCGCTCCGGTGATTCAAGTCTAAGGATCACATGCACCACCATTCGTAGAGGATTTGTTCCATAGACATTGGGGTTACCATCCATATAGAATCCTCTGGTGGGTCAGTCTAGTGAACTTGCTGCGGTATATCCGCCTAACAACAGCACCAATGTGTTGCACCAGGTTGTCACCAAACAACCTTGACAAGTGAGATCAGTCACTGCCTTTCGACAGGGTCGTTCAACACTATGATAGCCTTACCGTATTATCTGTGCCCTTACTTCAGAATAATACTGGGGCTACGGACGTTTCTAGAATGGCCACCATATGTGCTCATAGGGTTCTCACTATCAAGATTTGAAACACTTGATACCCTCGTCACGGTTCCACCATTCTAAGGACATATATCAATACATATTGCAATAATAATGATTTACGCGATATAGAATAAAATGCCTTTTATTATTGATTAATGAACATTATTACAAAGAGTCAATTCTACAATAATTGATTGGCTCTAGGGCATCTACTCTAACACTGTTCGTTTCGTGGATGCTCCAACTATTAGCTCAACCGAACAGGCCGTAAATGTGACTCAACCGAATTCCTGGATGACTCCCATTTTCCAATACCTCAAGGATGGGACCTTGCCAGACGACAAGGTCGAGGCAAGGGTCGTGCGAGCAAGATCTGCTCGTTACACACTCATCGGGGACCAGCTGTACATGAGAGGATTCAGTGCCCCTCTCCTCCGATGTGTAACCAGTGAAGAAGTAGACTACATCATGAGGAAAATTCACGAAGGGATCTGTGGTAATCACACAACTGCTTGATCTCTCGCGAACAAGGTTGTTCGTCAGGGATATTATTGGCCCCGGATCCAAGAAGATACGCAAAGTTTTGGTAAGAAATGTGACAAGTGCCAGCGATTTGCGAACATTCCGCGAGCCCCCTCGCACGAGCTGATAACGATGTCTAGCCCCTGGCCATTTTCCATGTGGGGGATCGACCTTATCGGTCCCATGCCAGTTGGAAAGGGAGGGGTCAAGTATGCCATGGTCGCGGTAGATTATTTCACGAAATGGGTGGAAGCCGAACCGCTGGCCGCGATCACGACCAGAAAGCTGAAAGACTTCGTTTTCAAGGACATAGTGTGCCACTACAGAATTCCCCACACCCTCATCTTGGATAATGGAAAGCAATTCGATAACGAGAAGTTCAAGCAGTTCTGCGACGAGCTGGACATCCATAAAAAATTCGCCTCAGTCGCCAGACCGCAAGCAAATGGCCAAGTTGAAGCAGTCAACAAGACCATCAAGCACACTTTAAAGGCCAAACTTGGGGCAGCCAAAGGAAATTGGGCTGATGATCTCTCCAAGGTCTTATGGGCGAACAGGATAACTCCAAGAACTTCCACCTCAGAAACCCCTTTTTCGCTAGCCTATAGCTGCGAAGCAATGATTCCTGTAGAGGTGGGGACTGGTTCTCTTCGGAGAGACTTGTACGACGAGGTTGAAAACGAAGCACTTATGAGGGCAAGTTTGGATCTCGTTGAAGAGCACCGCAGCAAGGCTTCGCTAAGGATAGCAGCCTACCAACAGCGGGCAAAGAGGTTTTTCGATTCAAAGGTCAAGCGAAGAGACTTCCAGGTCGGGGACCTTGTGCTAAAGGAAGTTCTCCTGGGGACTAGAGAGCCAAGTGCGGGGGTACTAGGATCTAACTGGGAAGGACCGTACCGGGTCGACAAGGTGATCAGACCGGGGACTTACCATCTCAAAAGATTGAACGGTTCCAATGTACCCCGAGCTTGGAATGTCGAGCACCTTCGGCCATACTATCAGTAATCCCGAACTTAGCTCTCAAATAGTTTTTGTTAGTTTCCTCTTTAATGTAAAGTATTATTTTGTTTGCTGGAAACAGTTCGCATGTGTTCTGTTTGCGTGTAAGAATTCGTATGTAATTGCCTATGTAAAATTGAATTGTAAACTGCATTTATGTATGAAAAAGCGAACAGTAATTGAAAGCAAAATGTATTTTCATTTATGTACAACCAAAATTAAGACCCTATCTCAATGGAGTCAAGACTCATTACATTATGGCTGGTCAGAGGATCCTTCGAAGCAGGACCAGAACCCTTTGCCTGGTCGGATCGTCGGGTGGCCGCTGCTGCTTGATCATCTTCCTCTGCCAGAATCTGTAAGGTCTCTTGCCATCTCTCCGGGAGGTCAAAAATGTCCAGATCTGGGTTCCTTGATCGCAGGGAATAAATAGACCTGATCGCCCAGTCGGCGGCCTTATCCTCGACCTCCTCTGACTGGATCCGCATTTCTTCAGTCAATGAAGCGATTTTTTCCCGACTCTCCTGGAGTTCGGCCTCTCCTTTTCGGAGGCCTCCCTTTCTTGTTCAGCTTGCTAAGCCCATATGGAGGTCGTCTGGATCTCCTGGTCCTTTTCTCCGACCTCCTTGGAGAGCCTAGCGGTTGTCCTTTGAAGCTCCTTTACTTCCTCCGCACGTCGTTCAAGCTCTGCCTTTTGGAAGTCTACTATTCGCAAGGCGACATCCTTTTGGTTGAGGTACTTGTTCGCCGCTTCGAATGCTTGCATTCTTTCCGCTTCGACGGACTCCAGGCTCTGCTTGAGCTTCACGACCTCCTCCTTTAGGTCGCTCGCCCCCTTCGCGGCCCCCAGCCGAGTCTTCTCCATAGACATCCTCATCGCAAGCAAAGCCTGCGAGCAAGAAATGATTATAAATGAATTAGAATGAAACTTTAAGAGCAGTTCGTTTACCTTGCTTAGATGTTGGAACGACATGGTCATCAGGTCGTCGCCTGTATCAGCGAACTCATCATATGACTCCGATAGCCCACACTCGAGCAGAGAATAGACTATCGGCTGCAGGTATTCGGGCAGGCTCCCCAATGAGTCCAGCACTGGTGCGTCCTTTCCCTTGTCGACAGCGATCGCCTCGCTCACGGGTTCCTTGCCCGACCTCCTTGAGTCCTGTCGCAACCTCAAGGGTTTCCTCAGATTCGGTCTCTGACTCGTCGACCTGAATCTGCTTCCTCTTTTTTGACCTCTGGGCCGGAGCCTTCCGCCTTGGGTGAGCAGGTGGTGCCTGAGCGACCTGTCTGTCTTGGTCGCTTCTTGCACAGGACGGGGCTGGAAAGGCGCGGCTGTTCGCATCGGTTGTGCCACAACGGGACGAGCAGCTTCGGCCGCTCTCTCTCTCCTCAATCAAGGGAAGACGAACGGTGCTCGGCGAGGCTGCTTAGACTCTTTCGGAGGCATAGTTGCTGATGCAAGTACATTAGTAAACAAAACTATTCTGCAACCAGAAAGGAAATCAGTGTAACTTACCTTCTAGGGGCTGTAAAGACGTGTTGTTACTAATAAAACCGTACTTCTGCAAGTTCGCAGTTGTCACGAGTTTCCTCGCGTCCCGGCTTTCCTCGGGAAGGACTCCAAAAGACACGAGCCTGTCCGGGTCGTCAAACAGGTCTTGGTTGGTCGTTCTATTAACTGCAAAAGAAGGAAGGTCATTATGATAAAGCATGCGAACAGACAATGAACCTAGTGAAGAAGAAACTACTTGGTTTCTGAAAGCGGCAGTAGCCGTCATAGCAGAAAAAGAAGAATTTTGTCTCGTAGGCCCCCGCATTGCTGGGATAGCTATGTATCCCATCGGCGATGGTAGGTCACCGGGACAAGTAATACGAATCCTTGTCCCTGCTCTTTTTAAGATAGTAAGCGATCCCGAGTTCCACTACCATTGGCTCACCCAAGCCGCTCTCGCAGTACGCGATGTACATCGCGACAGCGATGACATACGCGTTTGGCGTCAGCTGCATTGGTGCGATCTCGAAGTGATCCAGGACTGACCTGATGAAAGGATGGAAGGGAATCATCCCTCCACCCTTGAAGATCTCTTCGGAGATCGCAGCAAGGCCATCGGAAGGATGCCGTGACGACCTGGTGTTGTCGAGGAACACCTCTGTGTGGACGTCATATTGCTTTTTAATCCTATCGAACTCTTCTCGGGTGAGAACCGAGAAGACGTCAAGGGATGCGTCCGTGGGAACGTCCCGCGAGGACGAGCTGGTTCCTTCCTCGGGTCTGGACGTTGACGGTTCCATTCCAGAGTCTGCAACACTGACAGACACAATCATTTTAGCCTTCGCATGTTGCCCCGTGCGGCAGCATGGGACAAATTCCTTAAACCCTAACAGTAACTTGAGCCGCCATCCACGGCTCAAATCTGACGACAGCGTCGCGTCTCTGGTGAAACACCAGGAGACCCAACGCCATTGCCCACCAACCAAAAAAAAAAAAAAAAAAAAAAAAGAAAGAAGAAAAAGGATCTTACCTTCTGAGACGCGTGACCAAGGCCGAATCTTGTTTCAGATATCTGAGAGGTGCCAATCGGAAAAGAAGAACTTCCGGTTTGCAAAGGCTTGTTACTCGAGGCAAAAGGGATTTTGGTGGCATCATCTGAAAAATGTGAGCTTTTATATGGACTGCGAATCCACGGTTACCACCTCTCGGAATCGAAACGACAGCCTTCTCTCTCTCCCCGTATTAAATGCGCCCCACGTCGTATTAAATGCCGTGATGAGGGTCGTCGTTTCAAATGCGTTGTGCAATTAATGCTGTCAAAGCGACGCCGGGTTAGCACACAACGCATTTAATGCGCCTGCCAGACACTTTAACATGTGCAGAGCGCCTGATAGCGCAGAAGCAGGTTCATTGAATCTCCAACCCTAAGGCACGGAAAGGAACGTCCGACGACTCCAGGTTGCTAGGATGATGATTGTCAGGTCGTTTGGGCAAAAATTGTGCGAGGTCGTGTTCGTAAAAGGCCCTGTCCCGAGCTTCTTCCATTCAGGTCGAAATTGCCAGAACCTCCAATAGCGACATGACTTAGTTTCCAAGGTTCGATCCTCAAACCTTAAAAACTAGGGGACTTCTGTTATGCCTGGGAAAACAAGGGCTGACATGGAAAGTCACATGATGAAGCGTGACCTGCTCCCGTCAGAACGGTAAGCGCACGACAGGCCTGCCAAACGCCATGGAGCTCCCACGTGTCCATTTCCTTGCTCCAAATAGCGTGAAATCAGCCTGGGAAATGGGCAATGAGACGTAAAGCCAGATTATGTCCTGACATCCACACCAACCCAAGGATTTAATGATGATTACACGCATTCAACTTGATATAAAAAGAGGAAGACCCTTTCATTAAGGGGATTCGGCTATTTTACACTTGAGCTCTCTCTCTCTCTAAAAAAACTTTGTATTTACTTTTCCCAATCATTTTTAAGTCAGTTCGCTTTTGCGACCTGACCCACCATATTAATACAAATCAGTGGACGTAGGATTTGCTACCTTAGCATCCGAACCACTTTAAAAGTTCTCATTGCATTTATTTCGTATTATCTATCCATAATCACGTGTGTTTCTTGATCAATCAACGTTGCGCACGTGTCGATTAGTTGGTGTTAGAATCACGCATCAACACGTTTGTTTTTGGAACTTCATTTCCGTAAATTACCCTTATCCTTTTCTCATGTACCAGCTCTCCCAACGCCATACATACCAGTATAATTAATGACAGATTATGATTAAAGATAAAGGACATTTTAGGGTAGTACAATCGAGTAAAGAATATCAAATCCATATCCACACGGAGAAGCAAAACAGAAACTGAAATAACAATAATGATGATGATAAACACATCAGTAGAGGAATTGAAAGAGTGAAGCGTGGTGTTCTAAAGAAGGGAGTTGGTGGGTTGGAAGACGAGAACCATAAATGGGTGGGGAAGGAACCTCAATGTTAATGGATGGGTAGTTCAAGTTTCGACGTGCCTTGAGGGCATTTTGGTAGCCATCTAAAGCTTGAGAGTTGTAGAACTTTCTAGGACAGTAGAGGCATTGAAAAAGGCGGGTGGCGGAGGTTGGTGGAGGGAGAGGTGGCGGCGGTTCTTGGTCTTGGTGAAGGTGATGAGCTTGTCGTTTGGTGGGTCCAGGTGAGGAAGTTGTAAATGTTAGGGTCTGCCATTTTTAATGACATATTTTTAGGGAACAACAGAATCTCACTGTAGTGTGGTAGTGATGGCAATGGGCCGGGCCGGGACCGGGTACCCCTTGGCCCAGGCCCAAGCCTGACCTCATGACACAGGCCCAAGCTCGGCCCGAGCCCGCTACGGGTATGATAGGCAAAGCCCAAGCCCGGCCCGACGGGTTTTTTATAACCGCAGGCCCGGCCCAAGCCCGCCTTTTTTAATAATGTTTATTTTTAAATATTAATAAATTTCAAATTTTTTTATATTTTTAATTTTAGAAATGGTTTTTAAATATTAATTGAAGCTATTTCCACAAATAATTTAAGCAATAAGTGAGCAATTAAAACTCCATAATAGTTGATTATACTAACTTTTCAATTGTGCATAATATGTTATGGTGAAATCCACTTTAATAAGTTGAACTAAACCTATCTAACTCATTTAAAGGCAATTTTAACATGTTAAACCTTTAATATGGGATGAAAATTGAGGTTAGGGTTTGGGAAAAATGGATATATATAGGATAATATTGTAATTAAATATATAGTATAAGGGTGAATTAGTAAAATTAATACTAAAATTTTCAGGCCGGGCCGGGCCGGGCCGGGCCTAAAGATATACCCATGCCCGTCCCGTACCCGAGGTCGGGCCTTAAAATCAAGCCCAGGCCTAAGCCCAAGCCCAAGCCCACCAACCTCGGGTAAAGCCCGCCCCTTTCGGGCTGGGCTGGGCCGGGTACCCGAAAATATCGGGCCCATTGCCATCTCTATAGTGTGGGTTCCCTTTTAAAACAAAATCGTTTGTGCTGTCTTTGTGGTCCCAATTTTTTTTTTTTTTTTTGTTCTGAATATTTAAACTTTAAAGTTGGTGGTAATTACTTTTTTACTAGTCTTATGCTTTATTATTTCGCATAAAAATTAAAGTTCAAACTTATATTTATGCATGTGAGCTATAATCATGGAGTTTTGTATATAAAAATGGTATTTTTTTTTTTTTAGAAAAAACTTTATTTCAATTATGGTAATTAATGTCAAACTCCTTTAAAAAACTCATCTTATGAAGTTTTAAGGCCCCAAACGTTCTAGAACTATAAAAAAACTCATGTTTATGGTTTCAAAAAATATTTCCGGCCTTCATTTGGAGTTGTAAATTAACAAAGAAACGTTTTAGTAAACAGGGGTAAGCCTGTAATTTGGTTTGTCCTGATATTTTGAAAAAAGAAAAAACAATAATCAAGATTTGGTTTCACCACATAAGAATTTTACCAGCTGCCTGATGCCTTTGAGATTCAAAGAAAATGCTTACTCAATAAAAAGTAGCAACCATTCTATACAATCTAGATAAACTAACATAATGTTGATTGGAGAATTGAAAAATAAAATTAGACTAATATAAATAATGTGAAGATAATGATATAGTTTTTATGAGTTTGTAATAAAGAATTTGTACCAAAAAGTTTATAACATTTCTCTTGTTCCATAATCTTTCTAATTAGCCTTGTTTATGCACGACTGCTACATCTTTTAGCCATGGTTATCAAATCGTATATCGTATCGTATATTGAAAACCTAATTTTTTGAATCGTGTATCGTATCGTATCGTATCGTAAGATACATTTTTTTCAAAAAAATTAATAAAATAATCAAAATTTTTTAAAAATTAATATCATCCCAAAGATTAATTAAAGAATTTTATGGTATTATTGGCTTTAAATTACGGTATTATATAATCAAAATTAATCACAAAATTCCAAAATCAATGTCAATATCTATGGGTGCGTTTGGTTTATTATTTTGGATATGATTTTGGGAATAATATTAGGTAGTTGGATAGGGGAGTATTACGAGGTAAAATTTAAAAATTTATGAAAAAGCCCCTAGTTTGCTAATTTAATTAAATACCCTAATATATAAAATGACAAAAACACCCCCACCACCTGTAGTGCCAGATTCCGGCCACCACCGTCAGAATCTGGCCGAAAAATCGTGTTACGACACAGATCGATCGGATCTGTGTCGTAACGTGTCGTTATGGCCTTTTCTGGCCAGATCCACCACAGATCTGGTCGGAAAAGGTCAGATCTACGGCCTATTGTAGCCGCAACGGTCGAAAAAGGTCAAAACGATGACCAAGATTTAATGAAATTAATAACCTTATGGGGTCTAAAAGTAATTAAAAAAATAGGGTAATATTTCTGGAATAATGTGTCAAACATTATTTGGAGAATAGGATTGGGAAAATAGATAAAAATAATAAGCCAAATATGCCCTATATCTCCACTTATATTATTATTATCATGTAAAATGGGCAACATATATTTCTCTTCACTTTCTCCATACAAAATGGGTAAATTTAGACAGGTTTTAGTGAATCGGGTTGGGGTGACTTGGTTTCGACCTGAAATTTTTTTTTGGACCTTTGGCCCAAATTAATAAAGTTGTTTCGATTTATATCGATATTTTTAAGGATACGTATCGTATCGTAGGATACATATTAACGTATCGAAAGGTTTATGATACACTCTCTAATACGTATCGTTGGTGACCTGTATCGAATCGTATCGTATGATACGTATCGGATATCGTAAGATACTAACAACTATGCTTTTAGCAAGTCAGTGCTGTAAACCACAATACCTTTATTGGAACTCATGCCTGGTGAAATAACTCTTACCCTTTTTCTCCTATGCTGAGCTCAATGACAGGTTTGCTTTTCTATTATCCTGGCAAGCCTCTCTAGTTATATAGTTGATATTTATACTTATTTTCACTCAAAGCTAAAATGAGATATTATTAACATGTACTTGAACATATATAAGTTTTTAATTGTTGGAAAAAAAAAGAAAAAAAAAAAAAAAAGGTTTGGATACAAAAATGATTACAGTTTAGATAAAACATAATACTAAACATACAACATTTTTATATAATATTTCTCATATAATATGATGTGGCAAAAGATGATTGGCTGATTTTAAATTAAAAATAAACTTTCACCAAATCATCTTTTACCACATCATGTTATATGTGTAGTATTACACTTAAATAAAAGTCTTTTAAAAATCTTTATACAATAGTTAATACTGATGTAAAATCTGATTGTTTACTACTAACATTGTTTCGATTTCCTTCTGAGTAAATTTGCTATCAGAAATAAATTGTGATGAATTCCTTTTTGAAAAAAATGGTGTCTTACTATATAAAGAGCTATTGGCTACATTATTGTCCATATAATATATTTCGATTGATACCGGCATTATATGGTGATCCTTTGAAGATGGCTGTGGATAAAGGACTATCTCGGCAGCCAACACTTGAAAAGCTATCAAAGGATATTGCTGCAATGTCATCTCACATCTCGGTAAGCTTAAACTCTTTTAAAATGGATGGACAGATGAGAAAACTCTGGATAACTTGTGACATACGCATAAGACTATGGCAGAATTGTTAATTGACATTGATATATTTTGCGTCTACACAACTTGTTGCATTTTATTATACCTGTGATTTTGATGTACTATGAGTTACCATTGGATCTTGTTGTCAAAAATTAGAGTATGTTTAAAACTTGAGTTGTATAGAGATTCTTGCCTTTTGTTGATGGTTTATCATTTCGTGTTGTTGTTCACACTGTATTCTTCTTGTTAGCGCTTTCAATTTTGTAAAAGCACGGCACAGATGGGATCTGTTAATAAAATCTTTTAAGTGGCATGGTATAAACAGTGTTAAGACGAAAAAAACATTCACCCATTTTCTTCTTCTTCACCAGTCAAGAGTTTTCAGAAGACGTACGTGCTGATTTTCTCCATTTCCTCATCAATTGAATCTCTTGTGAACGACAATTGAAATTGCAAAATGTTTTCTTGCCTCTACAATAAACCAATCCAACCCCAGTCTTTGCCATAAAATCTTCCAGCGAAGGCGCATTCACACTAAATAAACAGGTTATTAGTACTGTGATTGGAGCATACCTGTATATGTAAATATCTTTACCCTCCAATTCGGTGCGGTAAGTGTAGCAGAGCTCAAGAAATCAACAGAAGGATATGGAGTGGTTGAGCTCTTCACCCCTTCAGCTTCCTTCACGTCACCCTTGCAAATGTTGTTCATCAACTAATAGAGTGACCTTCCAAAAGAAACGTTGTTCACTTCACACTTGTTGCTTTCGGCTTAGATAAGTCGTTTTCGAATAATAATGGTGCAGATTCACTGGTGTTTTTCAATGAACAAACATCAATGTGATTCTTCTTCTTATTGTTTCTCTTGTCTCTTTCTCTTTTCACCCATGTTTTCATTTCTCCACATTGCTTAAGATTGGTCCATCGTCATCCAAAAGCATTAAATAATTTCAAAAATAGATTATAAATAAAATAAAACATTATTGTTTTTGTGAGACTTTTTTCATCAATATTTTGTCATAAACTTTGGCTCTTCACAAAAGGTTGATTTTGATTATTCTTTAATGGGGCTTTCTGTACGTTAAAGCAGAATGCTCAGTGTCTCTCTTTTCGTTTCGTTTTTTTATGATTTGGTCTTTTGAGGCAAGTAGTGTTGAAGGGCAAGTTGGCTAGGATTCTTGCGTGACAGCTGAGCTAACTGAAGTTTGTTATACGTCAGAGTCAGTGTAATTAGTTAGAATCAGTTAGATTAATAAGATTAGTTACTTTCTAAATAAACAGAAAAGTGATGCATGTATTTGTATATAAACTGTACAGAATCACGTGAATAAGATAAGAAAGTCTTTTCTTCTTCTCTTCAAAGTTTACTCAGCATCTTCTTCTCTCAAATCTCAACATGGTATCAGAGCTTCGATAAGGGGCCAGAATACTTGATTTCTTCAAATCCTCGAATCATCTCCATTTATCATTCCATTTCAATTCACTTTCTTCTCAACTGAATCAGGAATCAGTCTTGATTCATTTGATTCACATTTCTGAAGATTACAGTTTTTTTCTGATTCATTAACCTAAGTGAATCACGATCTTTGATTCTTGTCTTTCTTTCGTTCAAAACGAAACTCATGGCAACTGAAGGAGATAGCTCAACCGAAGTTCAGAACATGCGTTCATCAGATGCCATTGACTTCAATCATCCTCTGTTCTTGCATCCTTCTGATACACCAGGTTCAATCCTTGTATCTTTTCAATTAACTGGTGTGGATAATTACTCTCTTTGGAGTAGGTCAATGAGAATAGCCTTGTTAGCAAAAAATAAACTAGGACTTATAGATGGATCATGCACCAGAACTTCAGTTTCCGCAAGCATGCATCAGCAGTGGGATAGGTGTAATGCCATTGTATTGTCTTGGATCATGAATTCTGTAACTAAAGAACTGTTAAGTGGTATTGTGTATGCGTCTAATGCTTACTTAGTTTGGAAGGATTTACAAGAACGATTTGATAAAATCAATGGGTCAAGAATTTTTCAATTACACAGAGACATTGTCAGCCTTACACAAGGCAGTTTATCAATATCAGCATATTTCACTCGATTGAAGTTACTATGGGATGAGTACTCCTCAATCATCCAACTGCCTTCATGCGACTGTGCCATGTCCAAATCATATGTTGATCACATGCAAAATCAGAAATTACTTCAGTTTCTGATGGGATTGAATGAGACATATATTCAAGCCAGAGGACAAATTTTGATGATGACTCCTTTACCAACAATTAATCAGGCTTATTCTATGTTAATCACTGAAGAAAGTCAGAGGAATATCAACACATTTTCACCAACTGATACACCTTTAGAAACGACTGTATTGTTCTCATCTTCACATCAATCAACTAAGTAAAAAAAAAACTGGAATCTGGTCTGTGAGCACTGTAATGTCAAAGGCCACAAGAAGGAGAATTGTTATCGGTTGATTGGATATCCCCCTGACTTTAAGTTCACTAAGAAGAAAGGACAATATCAACCATCATCCGCTGCTCACAATGTCACTTCCTCTGATCAGACAGATACTCACACTAATACAACTTCCTCAGCATCAGATTCATCTAAGTCATCAGCACTTTTCACGAAAGAGCAATATGCTGAGATCTTGAAGCTACTGCACAGAGACACTCCACATTCTCCTTTGAATGATATCAATGCTAACATGGCAGGTATACAATGCTACCTTTCTTCTCTTAGCAATAAGCAATCCTGGATTCTGGATACTGGTGCTAGCCATCACATGTCACACTGTATTGAGCAGTTAGGTGACTTGGCTTCTCCTGCTATATCTCCATCAGTAAGACTCCCAAATGGTCATGTATCAGAAGTTTCTCACATAGGCTCTTGCTTCCTCAGTCCAACTCAAAAACTCACCAATGTTCTTTATGTTCCTGACTTCAAGTTTAACTTGATCTCCATTGCCAAGCTCACTAAGGACTTATCTTGCTCTGTGTCTTTTTTTCCTGATTTTTGTGTTATTCAGGACCTCTCAAATGGGCAGGTGAAGGGGATTGGTAGACAAACTGAGGGCCTCTACTTTCTACTGCCACCGTTACCATCAGCACAGCCACCATCAGAGTTAGTTCATTCAAGATTACCTGATACTGCTGTTTCACATGCTGTTATTCCAAGTTTTCCAGTTTCAAATAATACCAAGCAATGTATGAATAGTTCTTATGAGTTGTGGCACAAACGATTGGGACATGTACCCATTGCTAAACTCAAATATTATTCTGTAATCAAACATGCTTTTGTTAAGGATGACCATGCATTTGATTGCCATATCTGTCCTCTTGCCAAGCAAACCCGAATGCCATTCACAGCAAGTCAAAATAGAGCTTCTGCACCCTTTACTTTAATTCACATGGATGTATGGGGACCATATTCTCAGCCTGCACATAATGGTCACAGATTTTTTTTAACATTAGTTGATGACTTCACCAGAGTTACTTGGATTTTCTTAATGCAGCATAAGCATGAAACAGTCATACATCTCAAGACCTTTATTGCTCTTGTACATACTCAATTTTCTGCTTCTCTGAAGATTGTCAGATCAGACAATGGGAGTGAATTCTTTAACTCACAATGTGCTGAGTTATTTACTTCTTTGGGGATCATTCACCAAAGTTCTTGTGTAGCCACTCCTCAACAGAATGGTGTCGTAGAGAGGAAGCATAGACACCTTCTTGAAGTAGCAAGGGCATTACGGATTCAAGCACACATTCCCATCCCTTACTGGAGTGAATGTATCCTCACTGCCTGTTACATCATAAATAGACTGCCCACTGCAGTTCTTTCTAACAAAAGTCCATACGAACTGCTCCATTCCAGAACCCCTTCTGTTAAGTATTTCAAAGTGTTTGGTTGTTTGTGTTATGCTGCTAACTTCACCTCTAAAGATAAGCTAGGTGTCAGAAGTGTTCCCTCTGTTTTTCTGGGTTATTCATCCACTCAAAAGGGCTACAGGCTTCTATCTCTTGTCACTAAGAAATTGTTTGTTAGTAGAGACGTGCGATTCATGGAACATATCTTTCCCTTCCAATCTGCCATCCCATCTCCCTCAGTATTTCCATCTTCAGATCCTACTGCTACTTTGGATTTTGGTTCACATTTCCAACCTCAGACTCATACACTGCCTCCTGAGTCTCCTGATCCTCTTCCACAACATCAGTTTCCAACAACTGCTCCTGACATTCATGCTTCTTCTCATACTTCCCCGAATGTTCCTCAAGACATTATTCCAGCTCCTCGAAGATCCTCTCGCAGCACCAGGCCTCCATTATGGCTTACAGATTATGTTTCTCCTCATGCTCATTTTGCTATTCAGAAGTATATTTGCTATAATCATCTTGCTGACCCTTATCACTGCTTCCTTTCTTCTATGTCTAAACATATTGAACCTTCTTCTTATGAAGAGGCTGTCAAATATCCTCACTGGATTGATGCTATGCAAGCTGAAATCAGTGCCTTGGAAGCTAACCATACTTGGGCACTCGTCTCTCTTCCTCCTGGCAAGGCCACCATTGGCTGCAAATGGGTTTATAAGGTGAAGTATAGGTCTGATGGCACTCTTGAGCGTTTCAAAGCCAGACTTGTAGCCAAGGGCTACAACCAGCAAGAAGGCATAGATTTTACAAAGACCTTTTCTCCAGTTGCAAAAATGGTGACAGTGCGCACTATCTTGGCCTTAGCTTCTGTTTATCAGTGGCCATTATATAAAATGGATGTTTTTAATGCTTTTCTTCAAGGTGATTTGTATGAAGAAGTGTATATGGAGCTGCCTAAAGGATTTCGCAATCAGGGGGAGCATCGAGCATGTAGATTGCTCAAAAGCCTTTATGGCTTGAAACAAGCCAGCAGACAATGGAACCTAAAGCTAACTGAAGCTTTAATTACAAATGGTTACATCCAAAGCAAACATGATTACTCTATGTTTACAAGAAAACATGGCAGCAAGATTGTCATTCTACTGGTTTAAGTAGATGATATCTTAATCACCGGAAATTGTGAAGAGATGATCAAACAGTTGAAAGAAATTCTGCAGAGAAGTTTCAAAATAAAAGACTTAGGAGAGTTAAGATACTTTCTCGGCATTGAAGTAGCTAGATCCAAAGAAGGCATAGTGTTAAACCAGTGAAAATATGCCTTGGAGTTGATCTATGAAGCTGGAATGGGAGATGCTAAACCAATCAAAACTCCTTTTGAGCAAAATCAGAAGGTTACTTCGTTTGAATATGATCAGAGATATCCACCAACAGATGAAGATAAACTGCTGAAAGATCCTTCTGTGTTCAAGAGATTAATAGGCAGATTGCTTTATCTAACTATGACTAGACCGGATATTAGTTTCTCAGTACAAACTCTCAGTCAACATATGCATAATCCAAAGCAGTCACATTTGGAAGCTGCACTGAGAATTGTTAAATATATAAAAAAGAGTCCAGGACTTGGACTACTGATGTCGTCAAATAGCAGCATGGAGTTAATAGCCTACTGTGATTCTGACTGGGCTGCGTGTCCAGTGAGTAGAAAATCTGTTAGTGGCTATTGTGTAAAGCTAGGTGAATCTCTCATATCATGGAAAACAAAGAAACAAAGTACTGTGTCAAGGTCATAGGCAGAAGCAGAATATAGAAGCATGGCAAGCACAACTGCAGAGATTGTTTGGCTTTTGGGACTGCTGAAAGAATTAAACCTGGACAGTATGAAACCTGTAAAACTTTTCTGTGATAATAAAGCTGCTCTGCAAATTGCAGCCAATCCAATGTTTCATGAGAGAACGAAACACATTGAGATTGACTGCCACTTTGTAAGAGAAAGAATCCAAGATAAAACCTTAAGCACAGAGTATGTATGCAGTAGAGAACAAATAGCAGATATCTTGACCAAAGGACTGGGAAGACAGCAGCATGAGAAATTGGTTGCAAAACTTGGAATGAAAGATATCTACAAGATACCAACTTGAGGGGGAGTGTTGAAGGGCAAGTTGGCCAGGATTGTTACGTGACAGCTGAGCTAACTGAAGTTTTGTTATACGTCAGAGTCATTGTAATTAGTTAGATCAGTTAGATTAATAAGATTAGTTACTTTCTAAATAGCAGAAAGTGATGCATGTATTTGTATATAACTGTACAGAATCACGTGAATAAGATATGAAAGTCTTTTCTTCTTCTCTTCAAAGTTTACTCAGCATCTTCTTCTCTCAAATCCAACATTAACAAGCTCTTCGAAAGGAGTTTGAAGTTTTTCACATTACGCGGGAGATTTGTCAATAGTATTTTGCTCGTACGCTCCCCATAGGTAACAAGATGAGAATACATGGTGAGACAATAAGGGATGTTGTAGTCATTGAAAAAAATTGAGATCTATGACTCCCAAATTTGATTATGTTGTGTGTTCTATTGAGAAGTCTAATAATCTAGACACTTTGTCTATTGGTGAGTTACAAAACAACCTTCTTGTGCATGAGCAACGCATGAATGGCCATGTTATAGAGGAACAAGCTTTGAAAATCACTTTTGAAGATCAGTCTAGCGGGAGGATTCAAGGTCAATAAGGTTTTAGAGGAAGAGGAAGAAGTAGACAAAACTTTGACAAGTCCACCATGGAGTGTTACAATTGCCATAAGCTAGGACATTTTCAATATGAATGTCCTAGCAAGGAGAAGAAGACTAACTATACAGGGATTGAAGATAAGATGTTGTTGATGTCTTAAGTGGATGTCCAAGTGGATGTCCATAAAGCTTGGAGAGAAGATGTGTGGTTTTTCAATTCAGGAGTAACCACATGTTTGGCAACAAGGCTTTGTTCTTAGACTTTGGCGAAAACTTCAGGGCCTCTATAAAGTTTAGAAACAATTCAAGCTAGAATGTGATAGGAAAAGGAAATGTGAGAATAGAAGTGCATGGAATTTCTTAGATTATCATTGAAGTGTTTTATGTACCTAAACTGAAGAATAATTTACTAAGTGTTAGGCAATTACAAGAGAAATGACTCCAACTGCTGATGAAACATGGAAAGTGCAAAGTCATCCTAAGAGTGGCTTGATTATGGAGGTTGAATGACTTCAAATAGGATGTTCCTTTTGTTGGCTACATCCCGGCCAAAAGTATCTACCTACTTCATGTTAGTGTATGCCCTAGGAACCAATCGTGTTGTCAGTTTAAAGACATTATATCTTGTAAATGTATTATGAATAAAAGAAAGTGTTCTTATTTCACATGTTGATTTACTGCTTCATTTATATTATAACTAATATTGCATGTGAAATGTTCGGATGACACGAATCTTCAGCAAATCAGATCATCGAAGAATTCCCTATGCAAGTAATGTTAATTGGACAATAACATTGCATAGTAGGCATGCTAAATGTCTCTATTGAATATCATGTAATGGTATTAGTGTGGGATATCATGTGATGGTATTAGTGTGGGTGATTATAAGAGGTATGTCACTAAGACATTAGTATGGATAAACGGTTAGTGAACTATTTATTGAAAACGATTGATTATGATGAATAACATGGACATGGTCAATGATGCATCGTAGGATCGTGCTAGTGTACCACTGATCCTTAGACATGAGACATCACTATTGAATTCAACATAGGATGCATATGGTTCATATGGTGTATAAGCCCGAGACTAGTCATGTCTTGTGTAATAAGCCGGTTTGGTCATATGTTATTCATGTGTGACGACAAGTGATGGTCAAGATGGGATTAATTAACTCTAAATAGTTCAATCTCGAGTTCCTAGACGAACGTCAATAAACATTAGAAAAATGAAATATCTGCCCAGAGTATAATGAATGTCAGATGTAAAGTAGTTTCATGTCGACGCGTTCTATTGTATCGATTGACAATTCGATTAAATATTAAGTTAAGGGTTTTGACATACCATAAATCATTCTTAATCGGGATTAGATAATGAATGGATTTTACTACATGGTACGTAAAATTAGAATAGTTCATTGGAGTTTACACTTCATTGTGGTTTAGGGGTTATGGAACATTGCTAGACGTCTATCATAATCAGTGAGAGTTTCGATGATAAAGAGTTATAATGAAACATATCAGAATCTGATATTGGGCCCACAGCTAGATTACAGTGAACCAAAATAGTCACACATAAAACCAAGCTCAAAAAGAGAGAGTAATACATATCATTGATCGGATTAATGATGTTCGGACGTAAACAGTTGCATCCAAAATAGTGTATCGGTGAGAAATGATTATCCATGGATAGCTAGCACTAACCAAGGGTAATAAGGATTTATTAAATATTATTATTAAATTGGATTCAATAATGGGGACAAAAGTGCATTGGGTTTATTCTAAAGAGTGGAATAATTAATAGAATTAAAATTAGGCTTATTATGAATTAACCATAAAACTAAGGACTTGACATAAATGCTCTTTCCCAAGATTAATTTTAAAATTGTTTGATGACCTACCAAGACAATTTAAAATTACACTTTGTGCCCATGGTATATAAACCAAGTGTTATACCATTTTCATTCAATTTGCAACAATTGAAAACAAAAGGCACTTTCTCACTCTCTCGGTTCTCTCTCATCTTTGGCTTGGATGGATTACATTTTGAGTTTCTTCATTCTTTTTTGAAGAATCTAGACTACAAGTTTCAACATCAAGCATTTAATAGCAAAGGAGTAGGTAATATACTATTCTTTTTCATTAAAAATTAACATTGATGTTATGTTTGTTTACTACCTTGCATCCATCATCTTGTTCATACATTTTACACCATTTCCATGTCAAAAATGCATGAAACCAAACAATGGTATCAAAGCAAGTTTAAATTCATGCATGCATGTAGCATTTTTGGTGAAAAATGGCTTGGTTTGGACATGAATATGTTTTGGCTTTAGATGCATGTTGAAGTTATTGTGTATTTTGAATACAAATGATGATGGATATGTGATATTCATGCTTATTAACATGCTTTTATGAATTTTTGATATTTAGAATACAAAATTTCTTGTTCTTGAAGTCATCTGTAACATGCATGTATGATTTATGGCATCTTGATGTATTTTTGTTAAAATATGAATATATCTCATTCATATGATACATGCATGTGTAATGTGAGCATGTTTGATACAAATTTGATGACTGTGAAAAGGATGAATTTGGCCAAACATTATTTGGATGCATAATGTACTTTGAATGCATGTTTGAGAAGTTATATGTGATATAATTGAGTATAAATGCATTTGGGTTGGATTGTATTGTGAATGCAAATGTTTGCATGTTGATTAAGGTTAGTGTTTAAGCTTGTTCCACGCATAAATTGTATATGTGAAAGAGGCATATTTTAATGGTGATTAATATGTGTTTTCTTATGAATTTTCCTTGAAAAATCATGTGAGAACTGACTACATGATTGATGCAAATTGGTATCACATTCGGCCATATCATAGATTGAATGGTGCTTGAATTGTTCATGTTTTGATAATGATCAAATGGTGTATGGATTAAGGTGATATGCATGTTTGATTAATTCTGTGCTCATCACATATTTTCTTTTTAAACGGTGATTCAAGTAAAAATTGGTGCATCATGATGCATAGGTTTGCATTTTTTAATTTTATTTGATTGAATGTGATGTGAGATGTTTTTTAATGTGATAGCTAATATAATATTTTTTATAAATATTATAGTGATGAAATTATGCATGTACCCGTAGTTTAATCATGACATATTTTACACATTTATTGCATAAAATCAATACATATTTCTTTATATCCATATGATGGATAATATAATGATATTATATTTTTAAGGTTAGTAAAATTATGCATGTACCCTTTGTTCAATCATGACATGTTTTTATGTATTTATTATATGAAGTCCTTAATTTATAAATATTGCAACTTGCATAAATATTTATTTATATACCCTTGATTGAATTAATATTTATTAATGTAATAAATGAATAATAATTGGGGGATGATCATGGGTTTATATTTATTTTTCCCAAAAATATTTGATATTTGGGCATGTAATATTCTTTCAATGGCTTGTAATAATAATTAAATTTATTATTAGCTTGTTATCCAGGCCTGCGTGTCCTAAATTGGTTTATATAATCGTACGACCGCACGGAGGATAGAGATCTGAACAATCACTGGATGAAGATCCACAAGGAGTGATAGAATTAGGTGAATAGTTTACCTAATTAGGATGTATTTTCAAAAACCCCCATGATCATCCCACCATGTTTTATATTTATATGGATGCATTTGAATTAATGTATGTGATAAATGTAAAACATTTTTTAATTAAAGGTTAAACCTAATAATCTCCCTAACAAACAATATTAGATCCAAGCATTCCATTATGGGCCAATTAATTCTTTGACATAAAATTAGAGATCCCAAGAATTCTATTCTGTGAGTGATGCTAATTTTATGACATAGAATTAATTGTCTTAGTTCTTGGATAGAAATTTTCATAATACCCAAGATTTTTATTATGTGAGGGTATAATGAGAATTCTATTTTAAGAAAGCATAATGGGTTGTATTTAACTAGTCTAGGGTACCAAGATTTCTATTATGTGAGGTATTCAAAACTAGAGGCAATGAATGAATTATACCTTATATAGTGATATAAAAGAAAATAGTTTCATACTTGTTAAATTTAATTGACCAAAAGTTCTATTATGTGAGGTTTAATTAAATTTAATAAGAATTTGATTCCCCACTAGAAATTTATTCCAACAAAATTCCAAATCGTCATTTAGGGGAGTATGAGATTTGAACAAAATAGTGGGAGCTAATAAGATTAGGATTAAAGGGTTTAAATTTACAAGACATTAATAAAACTTATATTTTTCCTTGCAGTCTTTCGGTATTTTTGTGATATTTAGTTAATGAAAATGAGTAATAACCTGCTTTTGATGATTCTCGATGAGAACAAGTTGATCGGACCAAATTTTAATAATTGGTTAAGGAATTTGAGAATTGTTCTAAATTCTAAAAAGGTCGGGTATGTCTTGGAAGCACCCCTTCCACTTTCTTTGCCTCCTGATGCACACTGCAGGAAAAAGAAGTTTTCGAGAAGGGGCAAGAGGATGTTTTTGTAGCTTCTTCTAGTAAGACTAAGAAGAAACAATGGAAGCAAAACAAAGGTTCAAAAGTTGGACCACATAAAAAACCTTTTAAAAAGGATGCTTCTAAGATCGAGAAGGGCAAAGAAAAGGTTGATGATAAAGGAAAGTGTTTCCACTGTGAGAAAGATGGACATTGGAAGAGGAATTGTCCTCTTTATCTGGAAAGCTTTAAGAAAGCTCAAGCAGGTATGTTCCATTCTTATGTTATAGAATTTGAATTAAATGTTAGTTCAAATGATCATTCCTGGATATTAGATTCAGTTGCTACATCTCACATATATATTTCGTTACAAGCATTACATAATAGTTCTGCATTGTCAAAGAATGAAGTGATTCTAAACATGGCAAATGGAGCAAAAGTTGCGGCCGAGGCAATAGGGACTTGCCACTTATCATTGCCATCGAGACACATTTTGCATTTGCACAAACTTTGTAATTTGCCAAAGCGACTAGAAATCTCATTTCTATTTCTATTTTATGTAAATCTGGTTACAAAATACAGTTTAATGGAAATGAATGTCTAATTTATTTTGGAAATGAATGTCTAATTTATTTTGGAAATGAATTAGTTGGCAAAGCAATTAATACAAATGGTTTATATGGTTTGGTAATGAATGATTATGACATAATTAATACCATTACAAATACGAGATCTCGAAACGAAATTAATCCAAAATTACCTTGGCATCATCGATTGGGTCATATAGGAGATAAAATGATAATCAGGTTAGAAGCAAATGGGCTTTTAAGCCTATTGGGTTCAGAACCATATCCAACTTGTGAATCTTGTCTTCAAGAAAAAATGATCAAATCATCCTTTAAGGATAAAGGGGAAAGATCCAAAGAATTATTAGAGGTTGTATATTCAGATGTATGCAGACCATTTAATGAAATGGCTCGAGGAGGTTTTCAATACTTCATTACCTTTACCGACGATTATTCTAGGTACGGGTATTTGTATTTAATGAAATACAAATCTGAATCTTTTGAAAAGTTCAAAGAGTTTAAGAACGAAGTAGAGAAACAGACCGGAAAGAGTATTAAGTCTCTGCGATCAGATCGTGATGGTGAATACTTAAGTACAGAATTTTGAGATTTTGTAAAGGAGAATGGTATAATATCCTAGTTGACTCCTCCGTATACGCCACAACATAACAGTGTGTCTGAAATGAGGAATCGTACTTTATTGGATATGGTACGGTCGATGGTAAGCTTTACAGACTTGCCAACGTCACTATGGGGATTTGCCCTTGAATCCGTTGTGCATATTCTGAATAGGGTACCATCTAAATCTATTGAGATGACACCATATAAGATGTGGTATGGTAAACCTCCTAGTCTTAAATATATGAGAATTTGGGGTTGTCTAGCTTATGTCAAGATTGTCAAGATAGATAAGTTGAACATTAGATCTGAGAAATGTCGGTTTATAGGGTATCCCAAAAATAGTTTGGGATATTATTTTTACTTCCACATTGATCAATGAATTTCGATCAGTAGGAATGCACACTTTCTTGAGAAAGAGTTCTTAGAAGAGAGTGGTGCGGAAAGAAAAATTGTGCTCTACGAAAAGTCTGGGGAGCCTCAGACCAAAAATACTCAGATGGGTGGTCCCTCTCAGGAAACCTTAATACATGAAACAGTTTCAGTTCGTAAATCATCTAGAGTATCTCGACCTCCGGAAAGATATGGGTTACTTCATGAAGAGATTTTTGAATCTATCATGATAGGAGAAGTCAGTTATAGGGAAGACCCTAGAAGTTATGAAGAAGCGATATTAGTTATCGATTCCAGAAAATGGCTAGAAGTTATGAATTCTGAGATAGAATCCATGTATGCTAATCAAGTATGGACTCTCGTTGATCCTCCAGAAGGAATAGTTCCTATTGGATATAAATGGATATTCAAAACAAAGATTGGCAAAAATGGAAAGGTAGAGACCTACAAAGCAAGACTGGTTGCAAAAGGTTATACTAAAAAACAAGGGTTGGATTATGAGGAAACTTTCTCACTAGTCGCTATGCTTAAATCAATCAGAATTATGCTAGTGATAGTTGCACATCATGATTATGAGATATGGCAGATGGATGTCAAAACAACATTCCTCAATGGATTTATTGAGGAAAATATCTACATGCAACAACCTGTAGTTTTTTTATCCAGTTTTGAAAGAAATAAAGTATTCAAGCTGCATAAATCCATTTACGGGTTAAAACAAGCTTCAAGAAGCTGGAACATCTGGTTAGATGAAATAATCAAAACGTTTGGTTTTATAAAGAATCTGGATGAACCCTGTGTTTATAAATGGACAAAGGATCATGTAATCATATTTCTCATACTGTCTATAGATGACATACTATTGATGGGAAATGACATTGGGATGATGACTGAAGTTAAGTTGTGGTTATCCGGAACTTTCTCCATAAAAGACTTAGGAGAAGTGACCTACATCTTAGGAATTCGTATCTATAGAGATAGAACAAAAGGATTAATAGGCTTATCCCAGAATATGTACATAGAATAGATGCTGAAACGGTTCAGCATGCAAGACTCCAAAAGGGGAATTTTGCCTTGTAGTCACGAAATTCATCTTTCAAAAGATATGAGTCCAAAGACTGATCAAGAGCGTGAGCGGATGCGTGGGATACCCTATGCTTCGGCCGTACGTAGTCTCATGTACACTATACTATGTACTAAGTCTGATATTACATATGTTGTGAGTGTTACAAGCAGATATCAGTCTAACCCGAGGGAAAAACACTAGTCAGCTATTAAGACGATCCTTAAGTACTTAAGAAGAACCAATGATCTAATACTAAGTTATGGAGGTTTAGAGTTGAAAATTGATGGATACTCTGATTCTGATTTTCAATCAGATGTGGATGATAGAAAGTCTACATCCAGGTTCATTTTCACATGTAATGGACATGCAGTCAGTTGGAAGAGTTCAAAACAATCGACTATTGTCGATTTCACTACAGAAGCTGAATATATTGCCGCTTCAGAAGCAACAAAGGAAGCTGTTTGGATATGTAAGTTCATGATTGAACTTGGCATGGTTCTAAACATGGTTTATCTGATAACCTTGTACTGTGATAATATTGGTGTTATTGAACATGCAAAGGAGCCAAGGGTGCACCAGAAGTCAAAACATAGTCAGCGTAAATATCACATTTTGAGAGAATTTGTTGGAGCAAGAGAAATCTAGTGCAGCAAACACCTTCAGCATAGAACGTAGCTGACCCACTCACTAAAGCGATGAAACAGAAGCAGTTGGACTATCATCTTGAGAAGATGGGTATTAGATACTACAGCGATTGGCTTTAGTGCAAGTGAGAGTTTTGTTAGTGTATGCCCTATGAACCAATCTTGTTGTCGGTTTAAGGACATTATATCTTGTAAATGTATTATGAATAAAAGAAAGTGTTCTAATTTCACATGTTGATTTACTGCTTCATTTATATTATAATTAATATTGCATGTGAAATGTTCGAATGACATGGATCTTCAGAAATTAGATCATCGAAGAATTCCCTACGCAAGTAATGTTAATCGGGCAATAACATTGCATAGTAGGCATGCTGAATGTCTTCATTGAATATCATGTGATGGTATTGGTGTGGGTGATTATAAGAGGTATGTCACTAAGACATTAGCATGGATAAACGGTTAGTGAACTATTTATCGAAAATGACTTATTACGATGAATCACATGGACGTGGTCAATGATGCATTGTAGGATCGTGCTAGTGTACCACTGATCCTTAGACCTAAGACATCATAGTTGAATTCAACATAGGATGCATATGGTTCATATGGTGTATAAGCACGAGACTAGTCATGTATTGTGTAATAAGTCGTTTGGTCATATGTTATTCATGTGCGAGGACAAGTGATGGTCAAGATGGGATTCGTTAACTCAAAATAGTCCAATCTTGAGTTCCTACACGAATGTCAATAAACATTGGAAAAAGGAAATTTCTGGCTAGAGTATAATGAATGTCAGATGAAAAGTAGTTTCATGTTGGTGCGTTCCATTGCATCGATTGACAATTCGATTAAAGGTTAAGTTAAGGGTTTTGACATACCATGAACCGTTCTTAATCGGGATTAGATAACGAATGGATTTTACTACACGGTACGTACGATCATAATAGGTTCATTAGAGTTTACACTTCATTGTGGTTTAAAGGTTATGGAACATTGCTAGACGTCTATCATAATCAGTGGGAGTTTCGATTATAAAGAGTTATAATGAAACATCACAGTGAACCAAAATGGTTACGCATAAAACCAAGCTCAAGAAGAGAGTATAATACATATCATTGATCGGATTAATGATGTTTGGATGTAAACAGTTGCATTTGAAATAGTGTATTGGTGAGAAATGATTATCCATAGATAGCTAGCACTAACTAGACCTGGAAAAACGGGTCCGGACCCGCGGGTTGAACCGTACCCGGGTAAAAAATATAGGGTACGGGTCCAATTTATTAAACCTGTTTTTTTAGACCCGTACCCGTACCCGGCCCAAAAACACAGGGTTTATACGGGTGAACTCGCGGGCACCCGTATTTGCAATAATGAATTTTTTTGAATCCCTAATTTTTTCACACGGCAGTCACGCACTCACGCCTCTCACTCTCTCAATCTCATCTCATCTCTGATCTCTCACTCTCATCTCATCTCTGATCTTCAATGCTTTGTGTTTGTGTTTTTGTTTTATTTCTTCTCTCTTTTTAACTCTAACTATAGCAACCACAACCACAACCACAAGCTTGCTTTTTTCTCTTCCATGGAGATTTTGTGTTTTGTGACACTTCAATCATTTTAAACCCCATCAGTTTTTCTCTGCTTCACCTTTCCATTGTTTTGTACCATTTAACTTTTCTTTATACTGGTAAAGTATATGTCTTTCTTTTCTCTCTCTCTCTTTCAGACTTTCACTCACACTTGAACACATAATCACTTGGGCTACAGTTTCTTCTTTTGGTTACTGAAAACTGAAAAGCCTTATCCTTCTCTTTATAATAAGTTGTGCTATTTTTGGTTAGTCTTTGCACGAACAAGATCTTTCACTTCCCTTGTTTCGTTGTTTGTTTCATTATTGAATTCAAGTGTATGTGCTGTCAAAGTTTGAAGCTTTTTTGTTCGTATCTGTCTGCGTTCTTGTGCTGCTGCTTTTTTCTAATTGTTTTTCTTTTTTGGTGCATTTGATATCTCAGGGACTGAGTTTCTTGACTGTTTGAGCTTTCAAAGAAGGAAACTTTTGGCTTTTCTTTTGTGGGTTCTGTACTCTCTCAAGTGTTAGTAAAGTTCTTCAATGGATACTCTTGAGCTGGGTGAAACTTGTTTGAGGATTTTAAATTTAATTAAGCTTGGTGTTTGGGTAAAAGTGTTTAAAGAAAAAGTTTAAATTTGTTGCTTGAATTGAAGTGTGTTGGGTTTGTGTGCAATTTAATGGAGTCTTGGAGCCATGTTTCTGGGGGGAAAGGATCTATCGCAAATGATACAATTTCACCTTCGGATTCTTCTGCAAGAAGTAAAAACATATTGATGGGCTGGGAATTGAAAAGTTTTGGTAATAACATGTTAGTCTCAGGTCAACAACAAGCTATTGAGAACCAAGGTTTTAGTGAATTTGGTATTCAAGAATTGGTAGTATAGGGTGAAATTAAAAACTAAAATCTGGAGAGAGAAAATACGGGCCCACCCGCGGGCCCACCGTACCCGTATAGGGTAGGACACGGGTCCAATATTTTGGATCCGTATATCTCGACCTGTATAAGTACCCGTACTCGTTTAACCCGTACCCGTTTGACCCGGACCGTACCTCGCCCACCCACCCGTTTTGCCAGGTCTAACACTAACCAAGGGTAATAAGGATTTATTAAATATTATTATTGAATTGGATTCAATGATGGGGACAAAAGTGCATTGGTTTTATTCTAAAGAGTTAGAATAGTTAATAGGATTAAAATTTGGTTAATTATGAATTAACCATAAAACCAAGGACTTGACATAAATGCTCTTTCTCAAGATTAATTTTAAAATTGTTTGAGGACCTCCCAAAACAATTTAAAATTACACTTTGTGCCCATGGTATATAAACCAAGTGTTATACCATTTTCATTCAATTTGCAACAATTGAAAACAAAAGGCACTCTCTCACTCTCTCGGTTCTCTCTCATATTTGGCTTGGATGGATTACATTTTGAGTTTCTTCATTCTCTTTTGAAGAATCTAGACTTCAAGTTTCAATATCAAGCATTTAATAGCAAAGGAGTAGGTAATATACTATTCTTTTTTTTTTTTTTAAATTACCATTAATGTTATGTTTGTTTTCTACCTTGCATCCATCATCTTGTTCATCCATTTTACACCATTTTCATGTCCAAAATGCATGAATCCCAACACTTCAACACAACCACAGAAGAATCAACTCAACTTTGGCACCGTAGATATGGACATTTGAGCTTCAAAGGTCTGAAATCTCTTTAGCATAAGAAGATGGTGAGTGGGCCGCCTCAACTCAAAGCTCCTTCAAAGCTATGTAAAGATTGCTCAGTTGGGAAGCAACAAAGAGATCCATTCTCGAAGAAAAGCACATGGAGGGCTTCTAAAATCCTTCAAATAGTACATGCTGATATTTGTGGATCAATTAGACCCATCTCAAACAGCAAGAAAAGGTACTGGATTAGCTTCATTGACGATTTCAGTCGCAAAACTTGGGTTTATTTCTTAGTTGAGAAGTCAAAAGCTTTTGTTGCTTTAAAAAATTATAAGAATTGTGTCGAGAAATAAACAGGTTCATGCATAAGAGGTCTACATACTAATCGTGGAGGTGAATTTACATCACAAAAGTTCACTGACTTTTGTCATGTAAATGGTATAAGTAGACAGTTGAAAGCTGCTTACACTCCATATACAGTAGAACGGGGTTGTGGAAAGAAAGAATAAAGCCATTATGAATGCGGTTCATAGCATGCTCTCAGAGAAGAAGATCCCAAGAACTTTTTGGCCTGAAGCAGTCAATTGGAATGTAAATGATCTAAATAGAATTCCAACGTATGCAGGAAGAAATAAACTCCACAAAAAGCTTGGAGTGGAGTTAAACCATCAATTGATTACTTTCGAGTCTTTGGATGTGTCTCCCATGTTCATGTACCTGACCATAAAGAACAAAGTTAGATGACAAAAGTTTGAGTTGTGTTTTACTTGGAGTTAGTGAGGAGTCAAAGGCATATAGATTATATGATCTAGCTTCTCAGAAGATCATAGTGAGCAGAGATGTTGTGTTTAAAGAAGATAAGAAATTGTGGCCGATTTGGAATGGAGTAGCAATGAAGAAGAAGCAACCAAAGTTGCTGACAATGAAGAAGAAAGTGAAGCTAATTTCAATATTGATACAAAGGAAGACGTGGAGAACTCTTCTTCGAATGATCTAACTAAAGAGAGTTCATCAACTCAAATGAAGGAAGAAACCGAAAGACTACTAATCTAGATGCGAGATTATGGGAGTGGAGAAGGTCTCTTTGAAGAAGAAGATGTGGCCAATTTAGTCATGTTTTGTAGCTAAAGATCCAATTTCTTTTAAAGATGCCGTGAAGAGTGCAAAATTGAGAAAAATTATGGAATTGGAAATACAGGCAATAAAAAAAATGATACATAAGAATAGATAAAGTTACCTACTGAAGGAAAGAAAATTGGAGGGAAAATGAGTTTATAAAACAAAACTCAACGAGAATAGGGAAGTAGATAAATACAAGGCGCGGCTGGTGGCAAAGGGATATGCTCAACAACATGGTATTGACTATACTGAAGTGTTTGCACCTGTGGCAAGATTAGATACAATTCGTTTGATGATTGCATTTGCAGCTAAAAAAGAATGGACCATTTACCAGTTAGACGTGAAGTTTGCTTTCTTACATGGTGAGGAAGTCTTTGTTGAGCAGCCTCGTGGGTATGAACAAAAAGGTAATGAGCAGAAGATGTACAAGCTGAAAAAAGATTTATATGGACTCAAGCAACCTCCACGAGCTTGGTATAGTCATATAGAGTCTTACTTTGTGAAGGAAGGGTTCGAAAGGTGTCATTGTGAACATGCCTCGTTCGTTAAAGCAGAAAGAGGTAAAATTTTCATTGTAAGTCTTTATGTTGATGTTCTTATAGTCACTCGCAATGATGAGTCTATGTTTGCTAAGTTTAAAAGATCTATGATGCTTGAGTTTGACATGACTGATCTTGGAAAGATGAAATATTTCTTTGGTGTTGAAGTAATGCAAAGATCTAATGGCATTTACAATAGTCAAAGGAAATATGCACTGGAAAGTGTTGAAGAGTTTGGAATGGACAGAAGCAATTCAGTTCACAATCCTATTGTTCCTGGCTTCAAGCTCGCAAAAGATGAAGATGGAGCAAAAGTAGATAGTACTTTTTATAAGCAGGTTGTGGGAAGCCTTATGTATTTGACCACTACTCAACCTGATATGATGTTTGTGGTAAGTCTTATCAGCATGTACATGGGAAATCCTTCTGAAATCCATTTGTAAGCAGCAGAGAGAGTCTTAAGGTATTTGAGAAGTACAACCAATTTTGGAGTTTTCTACAAGAAGGGAGGAAATGAGAAATTAATTGGATACAAGGATACTAATTATGCTGGGGACTTAGAGCACTTCAAGGCATGTTTTTTTTTTTTTTTTTTTTTTCTTATTAAGTCCAGAGGCAAAGCAGCTAGTAGTCACTTTACCCACCACTGAGACAGAATTCGTTGTTGTAGCTCCATGTGCTTGTCAAGCAGTGTGGTTGAGGAGAATTTTGGAGAAGCTTAGTCACATTCAAAGTAAGTCTACAATTGTTTATTGTGATAATACCTCGACAATCAAACTTTCCAAGAATCCAGTAATGCATGGACGAAGCAAACACATCAATGTTCACTTTTTCTTCGTGACCTCACAAAGGATGGGACTGTTAAGATGATTCATTGCAATACTCAAGTGCAAGTAGCAGATGTGATGACTAAAGCTATAAAGCTCAATGCATTCTTGAAGTTTCAAAATTTGTTGGATGTGTGTCAAATACCAGATGTAAACTGATTGCTAGTAGCATTCAGTATAAGGGAGGATATCAAGTTATTAGAGTTTGACTTGGTAAGTTGTTATTGTTTAATAATCCCTAGTGTTCAAGGAAGTGATTGTTTATTTGATCTATTCCTTAGCCAGCTACCACGTAATTAAGACTTGTTAAACATGGGTTAAATTCTTCTATTTTCAGTTTCTTTTTTAGGCTATTTAAAGGTCAATTTGTTTTGTTTAATTAAATAAGATAAATTCTCTCAACTCTTGCTTGCTTTAAATAAGATATTTAGTTCTTAACATAATTTACATCTTAATTCAAAAAATAAAAATAAAAATTATATAATACTTTAAAATATAGATTTGGTTTGATGAAGAGTAGAAATGTTAAATGGAAATACCATCAATCATTATTATCAAATATTTAGAATCTGTGGTTTGATCTTGTTTCCTCCTTCTCCTATAATTTAGGATAAAAAAGTCAATGATATAAACATGGAATGAATATCAAATGTATCAATCACATGGTTTAATAGATGCCGTGTGGGTGTCTTGATTCTTCAAACAGTGCATTACGAGATAATTTTGTGAGAAAAATGTCAGATCATACGGACTTAAAATTCAACCGATTAATTTGTTATTTTGTGACTTTTCTTTCTAGTGTAAAAGCCTGGATTCGTAGGAGACTGGATTACAAATTGATAGATTCACTTTAAAAATGAAAAAGAACCAAAAGTTTGACATTGAATCATTCTGTTTGAACAAGTCAATTTGACATTTCGTACAACATTCCTAGCAATTTCGCCTATCCTGCTGCAGTACTCTATCTACAAGTTACCTCGCCACCGACCCACATGCAGCAAGTTTTCAAATTAATTATGGAGTAAACTGTTCCCACCCAAGGTTTAGCGAAATGACAATATCCCACTCCTAGTTTTATAAATTCTAGATTGCCACCCTTAAATTAACCATTTATGTTTCATTTAACGGTCAAAGGATACAGTAGTAATTTGAATTGTATTAAATCTGAAATGAATGAAAATTTCAAATAACCCTCTACATTTCAAAGGGAAAATATTTCAAAGGGTAAATGGCCGGGTGGTGGCTTTGAGTGAGGAATTTTGTCAAACAAGTGGTGGACGGGTTGGTTGAGGGAAGGTTGGAACTGATGGGGAGTTGCCGCCGACCAGATAATTACACACAACAGCAATCAAATATCAACAAGAAACAGTAGGGACTGCAATCAATGGAGAAAAGGCCGCGAGCTGCACCAAATCCAAATTCTTAGTTATCCTTTGACTGTTGCGTGTTTGTATCGTTATTGCTCGCATGAATTAACGTTTCTAGATTGCTCATCTTTCGATGGCCCAAAGCGACATCCAAAAGGTAAAGGGATTCAAATGAAACCAAACCAAAACAACAAAAGCAGCTTGAGGAAGAAGATAAAGGAAAACCAAAAACGCTCACGGCTGTTTGGTGCCAAATTCTTTTTAGTTAGTTGAAGCAAAAAGGTTTGCAATAAATATTAGTGCAGGTCGTGTTCTAAGATTGAATATTACTTCATAAAGGCATCCAATCTATTGAGTTGAGAGCTCTTCACTTCACTTATTCCATGTTACTCCTAACCCATTGGTCATTTTAATGCTTTATTTAATAATACAAGAAGAAAATAAACTGGTTCTAAATCATTTTCAGATCTTTTTAACTGTTCAAATGTCATTATCTTATTGGAAGATTTTATTGATTTGGCTGGATGGTGATAGTGGCTGGGTGGCGACAGTGGCTAGGTGGTGGTGGCAGTGGCTGCGTGGCTGAGGATGGGGATGATGTAAAAGTTGAAGAAGAGTATGTTATTAAATAAATTTGAGTAATTTGTTAATTTATTTGTCAAGGATAGTTTAGGAATAACTCCTTTTGCATTTAAGTTATAACCTAAAAGTTTCTAACAGTGTTGATTTAAGGGTCGAAATTGAAATTCATAAAACCAGGGGTGGAAACTGTGATTCGCTAAACCTTGGGTGGGAACAGTCGTCTACTCTTAATTATATACTCGTAATTCGTAAACATCAAATGTTTGAGGAGCATAACAAAATGAACAGGATTTTTGGCTCTAGTTTTGAAAATCAACTACCTTTATTGTCTCGTATGTCTGTTAATACAGTTTCAAAGCTTTGTTTATTTTACCTTGTACTCTTCAACTTCCGTTTCTTCCTGACCTGCCATGGAGTTGAAGCAGCCAACAGCGACACCGGAGTTACAAACGTCGGTGCAATTATCGATGAGAATTCCCATATTGGGAAACAAGAGATAACAGCGATGAATATTGCAGTTCAAAGCTTCAACAGTAATTCAAGAAACCACAAGCTCTCCCTTCACATCCGGGACCATGGAAGAGACCCCTTCCAAGCTGCTACGGCCGGTTATTTTCTTCTTCTATACTTCTAGTAAATAGATAAGAATAATACTAAATTTGTAGCATGTTAATTACTAACTACACGATTAATAATTGATTTTGCAGCTGAGGAACTGATTAAGGAAGAGAAGGTAAAAGCGATTGTTGGCATGGAGACATGGGAGGAAGCAGCTGCAGTTGCTGATATAGGAAGCCGGGCTCAAGTCCCTGTTGTTTCATTTGCAACACCTGCCATAGCACCATCTTCAATGTCTCTTCGATGGCCTTTCTTAATAAGAATGGCTAATAATGATTCTGAACAAATAAAATGCATTGTGGCTCTATCTCAGTCCTATAATTGGAGAAAAGTTGTAGCCATATATGAAGATAATACATATGGAGGTGATTCTGGGAAATTAGCGCTTTTATCTGAGGGTCTTCAGAGCATTAGTTCTGAGATTGAGCACCGCTTGGTTCTTCCACCAATTTCTACCATATCTGACCCGAAAGAAATTGTTCGAGAAGAGCTTGAAAAGGTACACGACATACAATCTCGCGTTTTCATCGTTCTTCAGTCATCCTTACCTATGACTATTCACTTGTTTAGAGAAGCTAATAAGATGGGATTTCTAAGGAGAGATTCAGTATGGATAGTTACAGATACTATTGCCAATTACCTAGACTCTCTTAACACCTCTGCCATCTCCTCTATGGAAGGCACTCTAGGAATCAAGAATTACTATTCTGAAACGGGTAGTTCTTATCAGGAGTTTTCTTCCCAGTTCCAGAGAAATTTCATGACTGAATATCCAGAAGAAGATTTCTTTAAGCCAGGAATTCTTGCACTAAGAGCGTATGATAGCATAAGACTCATAACACAGGAAATAGACAGATTGACTAGTAACAGTAGTAGTCCCAATACGTTGGTAGGAAATATGTTATCTAGTAATTTCTCTGGTTTAAGTGGCAGAATTCATTTCCAAGAAGGTGAGCTATTGAACACAAACATACTTAGGATTGTCAATGTTGTTGGAAGAAGCTACAAGGAGCTACACTTTTTTTTGCCAACGCATGGATTCTCGAGGACACTCAACGTTAGTGATAAAAATAATAGTGAAGTTGGTGATCAAACAGAAGGTTTGGCTAATGATGTGATTTGGCCTGGGTCGAGGAAGCAAGTCCCGAAAGGATGGGCAATGCCTACTCCTGAAAAACCGATGAGAATCGGAGTTCCAGTTAAAACCTTTTTTCAGAAGTTTGTGGTTGAATCCTCTGATAATTCTAATAAAAATATGAACTATTCTGGTTTCTGCATTGATCTCTTCCTTAAGGTGCTGGAAAAGTTGGAATATGATCTACCATACGAAATAGTGCCGCATGACGGCATCTATGATGAACTGATTATGGGTGTCTATAGCAAGGTAATAAATTTTATTCTGCCAGAGGTTTTTGAGTTTGATCTAGATGAAATTGTTACTAAATACAAGATGAGATGTATAGATTTATTTTATTTTTTTAAAACTTAACTGTCTTATTTCTGATTAAGATTGCTTGATTGACTTGTATTCGAAATTGTATGGAAGACTTATGATGCTGCGGTTGGCGACTTGACCATACTGGAGGAAAGAACACAATACGTGGAATTCACTCAACCATACACGGAATCAGGGCTGTCAATGATAGTTCCAGCCAAGTCCAAAAATTCAATGTGGATGTTCTTGAGGCCTTTCACCTTTGAAATGTGGGTGGCTACCATTGCCACCTTCATCTACACCATGTTTATAGTCTGGATCATGGAGCATCAGTCAAATCCGGATTTTAGAGGCCCCTGGAAGAATCAAATTAGCAATACTCTTTGGTTCACTTTCTCTTCTGTCTTCTATGCTCACAGTAAGTATCTGCAGTCCCGAAATAAAACACGATATTATGCTAAGCGAAAAAGGAAATTCTGTTTTGACTCTGTATTTTCCCCTGCTTTGCTTCTTACTGAATTCTCTGTACGTATATATATCTTATCCACCATTCTAACAAATAGGGTGACTGAATTCCATCATCCATGGCATAGAAGTTTTTCAACAAATTAAAGTATAATTAGTTAAGAGAATGGCTTTGAACCAAAATTTCATTGGCTCATAACAGATGTTTGCATTTTGCAGAAGAGAAAATTTATGGCAACTTGAGTCGAGTGGTGGTTATACTGTGGCTGTTCGTTGTGTTTATCTTGACCGCAAGCTACACAGCTAGTCTGTCTTCACTGCTCACCGTCCAACGACTTGAACCAACTGTTACAGATACGGAGTTCCTAAAGAGGAACAACTTAACTGTTGGTTGTGTTAACGATTCGTTTGTAAAGAGTTACCTGACCACTGTGTTTGACATAACAAATATTAACGCCTTTGACAATATAGAAACCAATTATGTACAAGAACTTGAAAGCAAGAACATAGCTGCCTTATTTCTTGAAGTTCCATACGAGAAAGTTTTCTTCAAAAAGTACTGCAAAGGGTACACAACCACAGAAACCTACAGATTTGGAGGCTTCGGATTTGTGAGTAAAATTTCAGCTTTTATAATACTTTATATAATTCCCTGAAAGTTCTCTAGTTGATTTGGTCCTGAAATTTCCACTATAATTTAATTGACATGCAGGCATTTCAAAGAGGGTCTCCAATAGCCCTTGATTTTTCTAGAGCCATTCTGGAGTTGTCAGAGCACGGGGAGATAAAACCAATTGAAGACGACTGGTTTGCTCCCTCACCCGACTGTTCAGCCAATGAAAGTAATATTAAAACCGAAAACTTGACTCTTCACAGCTTCTGGGGTCTCTACCTTGTCTATGGCATCGTTTCTCTAATTTGTTTTCTACTATTCATCATCCGGTTATGGAATAACTATCGTGCTTATCATCAAGAAAAATACCAAGGCAATATGACTTCAAGTGACAACCGTTTCTTGAATATGGCGGTTAGTCTTGCAAGATTCTTTGATAATGGAAAGCAAAGTGAAAGTACTCCAAGAAGAAGTTCAGTTCTTGATGAAGCACAGGATTCCAGGTGGGAATATGGAAGTCCTTCTGACAATACTTCAGAGAAGCTTCATGTCTCTATACCTTTGTCTTCTATTCACCCGCTCAACAAAACTTTGTCACATAGATATACCTGTTAAAAGTAAAATCATATTAGTGGTTAAGGCAAAAAATAAAATGATTATTTTATTTGATTCTTTGTGTTATCTAAGCCTCTTTGTTCATACAATATATTTGTGACAATAATACAAGTTTCGTATATTTTTCAATGTTTTAAAGAAGTCTTGTGAGAACTAACAAATGACGAGTACTAATCCTGTTTTATGAAGTTTTGCTTTTTGGTGCTGTGCGTACGTCTTTGGTTAGTAATGAATGGAAGGGAAAACTAACATTTTGCTCCTCGAGTTTTAGGGACAGCACAACGAACCAAGGATTTTGGAGAGTAGCAAATGCAAGAAAGGTTACTCAGGACAACTTGACATATAAATCCCAAACTCACAAAAAATGCCAAAGTCAAATAGAGAGAGAGAGAGAGATGATTATAAATTTACCCACGAAATTTATTTATTCTGTAACATTATCTAAATTTTGCTTATGATTCCTATAATCGCATAGTTTCTTGTGGAATCAACTTCAACTAATATTTCATACATGACAAATAAATATAACGACGTCACACAAAGTTTTACTGTTTTCAACTTGAATATTATTTCGAAAACTATTTTGTTATCAAATTGACTTTTTTTTTTTCTGTAATTAAATTCATGAAATAAAATAAAATTTTGATAACCATGTAATACCAAGCTCACGAGAAACTGAGTTAATACATATTATTACTAACACGCGTAATTATTATACACCTGTAATGCTATGCATATTTAATGGTTGTTTTGTATTGTTTAGTCATTGTATCGTGTCTCTTTAAGATCTTCAATCTTTAGCCTCCGCTGTCTTTTCCTTAAACTTCTCCAGAGACTTCATATTGGTTGACTGAGTCCCATTTTGTTGATGAACCTGAGTCACCATTGTTTACACTTTTCAGGATCTTTCTTTGAAACCCAGGCCAACAACGACTGTAAACCAGAGTATTGCTTCTTATTTTACATTCCTTCAATTGAGTTACTGTTCATAGGACTTCAAGGCCGCGTTTGGGAAGCGGGATTTTTACTGAGACTGGACTTTTTCTTTTTTTGAAAAAAAAAAAAAAAAATTTAATCCCTATGGACATGACTATATTAGTCTATTCTTCTTAATTGGTCCAATTTGTTGGGACTAGGAGTCGTATGGGAGCATGTTGGACTAATTTTATACATTTTTTTCGGTTAAAATTAATTTATACATTGTATATCTTTAATGTATTTTTATTAATATTACACGACGAAATTTTGAATTTCTTTTCATAAAACTAATAAACGTCATCCACAGAAGAGGGAGTTTAGTGGTATAAACCGCGTCAGTGTGGCAATTTCAAAGGTCTAAAGTAGGGCAAGGCCTGACCCCGGGTCCTAGCCTGGCCCTCAAGGCCTAGTCCTAAATTGGGACCGTCCTTGAGGACCAGGCCCATTTTTGAAGGACCAGTTCTCGACCCACAAGATTTCTTAAGGCTCAGACCGATCCTAAGACCGATCCTATGGGCCCATGATCTGTCTTATTTATTTATTTATTTATTTTTCTAAATTATTTTAACCTCTACATTTATTATCAATTTCATATTAAATAAGAGTTTTGGATATTTTACAGAGGCATTTGGGCCCAGGCTTAGGACCGTGCCTGGGCCCGGTCCCTCCTCCTTTGGGCCTGTTTGGTCCTATGACTAGATTTTTGGCTGCGTCCATTGGGCCAGAGCCTAATTCCCATCTTTTTCAAAAATTTCTTGGTCATCCATGTGAGAAAAACATATGGGGTAATCTCACCATTTACCCCTTCTAATAAACAAAGACACTTATATTAATTTTCAAAATCATTTCTTATAGAGACAGTTATTGATAATATAATGGGTAATTATCATAAATCTGTGATAAATGGATAAAAAAAAAAAATGAATATAAAACCACACATGTTATTATATAGTTGGACATCTCACATGTGTTATCAAATGACATTGTGAAATTGTCCAATATATATATTTCTCCACTAGTAAGTAAAAAGGGTGGACAATGCCTAGTGATGAAATTTGAGCTCCAAGTACAACCTTTTTTGAGATGTTTGTCAAATTTGACCCCCGCCGAGAGTTCAGATGAAAAGAGGTTTCTGGTTTCTGAATTGATCTTTTTCGCGAAGTTCTTAAACATTTGATTATCATGCGAATTTGTGCCGCATAATGACAGCTATGATGATCTGATATGGGTGTCTACCATAAGGTAATGATTCTAATCTTTTGATTTAAAATTCTTCTTTTGATGGTACTGTTAAATTTCGATGTTGTAATTAAACCCTTTAAATTTTAAATCAAGTGTACATTTTTATGGTTAAGCATCTTAAAACTTTGAATGAACAGCCTTCTGAAAGGCATCTTAGACCTTGACTAAAGGAAAATGATTCCTATAGATTCAGATCCTGTTTTGCTTCTTTCAGTACCTTGTTATTTCTGATAAAGATTGCTTGATCTTCTGGTCCAAATTGAATGGAAGACTTTGATGCCGCGGTTTGGGACGTGACCATAATAGAGAACAGAACAAATTACGTGGAATTTACTAAGCAATATCGGAGTCAGGGTTGTCTCTGGTAGTTCCGTCAAGCCTGAGAGTCAACTTGGATGTTTATGAGACCTTCACAAGGGAATAGGGTGCTGCTGGTGCCACCTTTATCTACACAATTTTCAGTTTGGTTCTTGGAGCACCGATCCAATCCGGAATTTAGAGGCCCATGGAAGGATCAGATCAGCAATGCATTGTGGTTCACCTTTACTTCTCTTTTCTTTGCTCACAGTAATTATCTTGCTATGTCATCAATTAAAAACTATCCTTAGCTATAGAAAGGCCAGAGCATGAAAATTTTAATTTAACGACAACATATCTGCCCTACTCTTGAACCTCCATACGCGAAAGTCTTCCTCAACAAGTACTGCAAGAGTTACACAACCTCCACACTTACGATTTGGAGGCTTTGGCTTTATAAGAAATTTACATCTCAGTGCACAATAGTTTACATGATTTTGCCTATATTCTTTCAAGGGATAAATTAGAAAGCTAACTTAGTCTTTTGCTGCACAATGACATGTAGGCATTTCAAAAAGGCTCTCTTTTGGTCTTTGATTTTTCTAGAGCCTCTGAACATATCAGAGATGGAAAGCTAAATGATTTGGAAAAGAAGTGGTTTGTTGCCACAACTGAGTGTTCAACCGATGAACGAAATACTATTAACCAGAAATTTTGACCCTCCACAGCTTCTGGGGTCTCTACGTACGTTGTATGGGTCTCTGTACGTTGTATATAGAGCCATTTCTGTCGTTTGTTTTATGCTATTCATTATTCGGTTAGTAAACAATTTTCGGTGTCGACAAGGAATGTACAATGACAATACAACCCCAAGTAACACGCTCCAGATTTTGCTCAAGCATAGGATGCAGCTGAATGGACCTTATCCAGAGGGATTATGCGGGTCCTGAAACTTCAGAGAATCCTCAGATTCCTGATCCATATCCAAACAATTCAAGACAACTACTCCAAAACTAAGTATAAATTCGGTCAAACATAAACATAACTAAATCACACTTACTTACAAACCGGACCAAGACAAGTAGAAACACTTCAAACCTAAATAATTACTCACCAACTGAATTAAATATGTCCCATGTATAAATCAGATACGAATATATATCATATGTTCTTATATCATATTAAAGAAGAATGTCAATGAATCATATTTCAAGATACATAGGTTCCACAGAGATGACCTAGTTAAAAAATGTTGTACATAGAAAGGCAAGGCTTAACCCTGATATAAATTTAAAAGTATTTTTAATAGCTTAATCTCTAACTCCACTATGTATCAACCTAGATTGGTATAAAAATGGCATCAATAAGGTTCTTTAATCATCACCAATCAAGATAATCTATCTGAAGATTGTTGAAACCACAACCAATCACACCAATAATAAAGCGGAAAAGTAAATTATGATTGTAGTTAAATTAATTCATGCCAAATTGAATATTTCACAGTATTGCACAGCCAGACGAATGGATTAATTAGATTGTAGTTAAATTATAAGAACTACGATTGGTGAAACATATAAATTGTAGTATGCCTGCGATATATCCACTAAAATACTTACATAGGCGTATATTTCAAAACTTTGCTTACAGTCTTTAGTCACTTACTTAGTGTTCCTGGTAATTGCACGGTGTCTCTTTCTGTCAAATCACGTGCATATCAGTGCATCTTTATTTATCTATTATTCAAGATACACGCCATTTCAGGTTTCTTTATATAATTCCATGTACGGAATGGCCATAGGTAAAGAAATTATAGGCTATCATGACAGAACCAAAATTTCTTCTTCAATCAGGTTTCTGGTAATACATAACACACTCAAGAACATGGCTCCTTGTCCACTACTCATCTCCAGTTTATCATCCTCTGCCGTGGAGTTGAACTTGAAGCTGCTGATGGCTACAAGCTTATAAACATTGGCACAATCATTGATAATCTGATTCCGAATTGGGAAAGAACCAAAGAGTCGCCATGCAAATGCAGTCTGAAATTCTAACACAGTACTGAAAAATTACAACCTATCTCTTCACTTCCGCCATCCTGATAGAGATCTCTTAAAAGTTGCTACTGCAGGTAAAATGTCAATTTTTATTGAGTTTTCTACTTCTATTACCTGAATTTTAACATGTAGTTGGAATTTATTGAAATCCGTTGCTGCTGAACCGCTGATAAAAGAACAGGAAGTCAAGGTGATTATCGGCATGGAGTCGGTGAAAAAGCAGTCTCAGTTGCTGATCGGACGCCGAACCCAGTTACTGTCCATCTTTTCCAGAACCGCCCATTACAACACCGTTAATGAGACTCGCTGGCCTTTCTTGGTAAGATGGCTAACAATAGAGCGGAACAGATACGATGCACTGCAGCTCTTGTTGGTTCCTAAATTGGAGAAAAGTTATTGTGATTATGAGAATGATGCAATTGGTGGAGACACTAGGGACTTGGTGATTCATCTGTCAGAAGCTCTTCGAAATGTTAGCTCTGAGATGCCACCTATTTCTTATTTGACTAATCCAGAAGAATTGTACAAGAAAGCTGGAGAACTACTTCCAACGCATTCGGGTTTTTATCGTGCTTCAGTCTCATCACACCTATGACGATTCATCGGTTTAGAGAGCAAAAAAATGGGACTGTGGGGACAGACTCAGTTTGGATAATCACAGAAACCATTACAAGTTTGCTTGACTCATTCAACACTTCGGTTATCCTCTATGGAAGGTGCTGTTAAGGTGAGTGGTTTCGGGTACCCTGTATTTTTCGAGAAAGCAAACTGGACCATATAGTGTAGGTTCTTCAATTCAAGGAATCGGAACCTAAAATGCGGTTCCCTTCCTTCTCCAGGTACCCTATAAAAATCAATTACCCCCTATTAGTTTAAAATAACAAAAACACCTTATAATTTACAAATACACCCCCTAACAAATTTTCATTATTCATTCATTGTGTCCAATGTAACTCATAACCTGTAATCCTAAGCAACACTTAATTGTTAATCATTTAATTAAGTATTTAATATTGCTTACAATAAGATGTTAATATTAATTAATATCATACCATAAATTTATAATTAATGTTATAATAATTTGATTAAGTATTGTATAAATTAGTAAATTACTAATGTTTTAATATAATGTCATAATCAATTAAGTAATCATTTAATTATGTAATATTATATTAATTATATGATTAACTATATATAATATGTAATGTTATAATGATTAAGTAATCATACTATAATCTTAATTAATATTATAATAATTAAATTTCAAATCATTTAATTAATAACTAATATTTATAATGGAATATTATAATGAGATTAAGTAATCATTACAAATTATAAGTAATGTTATAATTAATTAATTTTTAATCGTTTAATTAAGTAATGTAATATAGTAATACTAATGCTTATAATGTAATGTTATAAATTCATAACTATTAATAATTAGTAACATTTAACTATATATGCATAATTAAGTAATGATCATAATATAATATAATATAATATAATATAATATAATAATATTATAATTTAGTGATATTATTTAACTATAATGTAATGCTTAATTATGTTAAAAGTAATGTTATAATTAATTATTTCTTATCATTTAATTAAAATTTGCTAATGTTTAGTAGTAAATTAGTAATTACTAATGTTTAAAACATAATATCATAACTCATAATCAATTAAATAATCATTTATTATGTATGTATATAATTATATAATCATACTATAATAGTATAATGTATGTTATAATGAATTAAGTAATCTACTAAATCTATAATTTAATATTATATTAATATTTCAAATCATTTGATTAATATACTATGTTTGTAATGGAATGCTATAATTGATTAAGTAATTATATATAAATTATAAGGTAATGTTATAATTAATTAAATTTTTAATCGTTTAATTAAGTAATGTAATAAATTAGTAAACTTCAATATTTATAATGTAATGTTATAATTCATAACTAATTAGTAATTATGTAATTTATTTAACTATGTAATGCTATAATTAAGTAAATGATCATAATATATAATGTAATATAAATAATATTATAATTTAATTGAGTAATTATTTAACCATAATGTAATGTTTATAATGAAATGTTTATAAGGTAATGTTATATTATTAAATTTCTTATCTTTAATTAAGTATTGTGCTAATGTTTATGTAGTAAATTAGTAATTCCTAATGTTTAAAATATAATATCATAACTCATATCAATTAAGTAATCATTTAATTATGTAATGTTATATTAATTATAGATCATACTATAATAGTATAATGGAATGTTTAATGAATTAATAATCATACATAAATCTATAATTTAATATTATAATTAATTAATTCAAATCATTGGATTAATATACTAATTTATAATGGAATGTTATAATTGATTAACTAATCATATTATAAATATATAAAGTAATGTTTAATTAATTAAATTTTTAAATCGTTTAATTAAGTAATGTATATATAGTAAATTAGTAAATTACTAATGTTTTAATGAATGTTATAATTCATAACTAATTATGTAATTAGTAATCATTTAACTATAATAAACATAATTAGTAAGTGATCATAATATATAATGTATATATAATATTAATTTAATTGAGTAATATTTAACTATAATGTATGCTTAATTTGTTTATAATGAAATGTTTATAAGGTAATGTTATGATTAATTAAATTCTTATCATTTAATTAAGTATTATGCTAATGTTATGTAGTAAATTAGTATACTAATATTTATAATATAATGACATAATCAATTAAGTAATTATTAATTATGTAATGTATAATTAATATATCACATACTATAATGTAATGTATAGTGAATTAACTATAAGTAACATACTATAAATTTTAATGTAATATTATAATAATTAATTTTTAATCATTTAATTAATTTGTACTAATGTTTATAATAAATGTTATAATTGATTAGTAATTAACTATAATCTATAACGTAATGCTATAATTAATTAAATTCTAATAATAAGTAATTAATATATTATTATGTTTAACTTATAAATCAATTAATTAAGTAATAATCAATTAATGTAATGCTATAATAATTATTCTAAACAATTAGTAATGTTATAAAATATAATTAATTAAGTAATCATTTAACTATATATAATGTTATAATTGATAGTATGATATTTAACTAGTAATTAAATTTATTAATGTTTATCAATTTATCAATATAATTAATTATTAATTACTGATTTTTATAGATATACTTAGAACTTGATAATTGAAGTAAATACTAATATATTATACTCAATCAAATATACTATTTTATTCAAAATAATTCTTTAATAACATTAAAAATGTAAAACACTTTTAATTGGATCATAATTCCAATTATTCACTTAATTGATCAAAACTTAATATTATGTATTATATATAAAAGCTTTATATGGTGTAATTTATATGTAATAAGTATAATTGTGTATTCGTATATTATTTAATTAGGTTATTTTAAAAATTTACTTTTTCTATTTTAAATTTTTATATAAATAATGAAACTCCCCCATATTTACATTTCACAAATATTCATTATAGTCCAGGTTTCAAATAGGTTCTAAACAGGTTCCAAAACAGGTTCCAAACAAGTTCCAAAACAGGTTCCAAACAGTTCCAAAACAGTTCCAAAGCGGTTCCAAATAGGTTCCAAAACAGTTCCAAACAGGTTCCAAACCGGTACCCCCTACAGGTTTCAAACAAGGTACCCTTTTTAACAGGTTCCGGTTTCCTCCACATGCAAGAACCAGAACCGGAACCGCACAGTAGCGGTTCCAAAAAATTGGAACCGGAACCTACCCGCACAGTGCAGGTTCTGGGTAGGTTCCGGTTTGGTTCCAGTTCTTACCCCGCCGTTCCGGTTCTACCCACTACCCGTGCTCACCCTAGTGCTGGTAGAATCAGACCTACTGTTCTGAAGATACTACTTCTTACAAGTATTTTAAAGCTCAGTTCAAAACAAAATTTCGTTCCAGAATCCCGAGGAAGATAGTTCTGACCAGGAATTATACCTTAAAGGCTTAGTAGCATAAAATAGTTGCTCGGGGCCTGGATAAACAACAAGTGACGTAATTTTACTTCGGCCGTCTTGTTGGAAAAAATATTATCAACCACTTTCACAGCTTAATTGGCGAAATAAGTTTCGAAGTACTCAGGCTGCGGCATACTACCACATCAAGGATCATAAACTGTTTGGAAAGAAGTACAAAGAGCTAGACTTTTGGTTGTCAGAGAATGGAGAGTTAAGAAATTGGAAGAAAAGTGGTTTCCTCTCTCACCGGAGTGCCAACCAACTAGCTAACGATGAAACGAAAGCTTGAAACCCACAGACTTTTCTGGTCTCTACCTGATATCGGTGTCACTTCTACCCTTGTCGTGATACTATTTCGGTTAAATTACTAAAGAATTATAGGCCAAATCAAGAGGCAAGTCAAGGCAATGTAACCTTGAGTGAAATGAGCTTTTGGAGCAAAGAGGTTAGGTTTGCAAAATACAGTCAAAATAATAGTAGTGAAACAAAAAATCCTGGAATATCAGCTGTTACTTTGGCTCAAACACCAGTATGTACATGAATCGAGCACAGCAAGATGGGAGATCAAAGTTCTTCGACACTCCAGACAACTTCACAAGTTGATTTGAAATGCAGGATATCCCACAGGGTGGCTGAGATCAACATTGATCTATGCATATTGTTGTATTATATAGAAATTAGATATGATATATATGTAGTTTTTTCTAATCCGATAATTCGAATAGTTTAATTCATTTCTGGGTTATGTATTTTAATAATACTCGTATAAGAATCTCAACATTCATACTGACGCCGGACATCGTGAGAACCCCAATCTTGACAAGGTTGAAAACCTCATTATGGTGCCAATCGTGGTGAGGTTAGAATAAACCCCGCTATAGCGATAATAGCCAAAAAAGGCCCCTTGGTTGGCTAAGGTCAAGGATAACTATAACCTCAAAGAGGAAGAGAAAGTAAATGCTTAACTCTAAATATATTTAATAATATTCAAGGATATGTCGTAATGCTCCAGATGGTCTTCAGGGTTTCGGCTATATACCAAAATATCATTGAAATATACCACAACAAACTGTCCAATAAAATGTGAAAACCATGATTCATGAGACGCATAAGGTACTGGGTGCATTGGAGAGTCCAAAGGCATGATTGTCCTTCATATAGCCCATCACGAATTTTAATGCAGTCTTCCATTCATCCCTAACCCGCATTCGAATTGATGATAGCCACTTCGTAGGTCTATCTTGGAAAAAACGGTGGCTCTATGTACTAATCCACACAAGTCATCAAGCGAGGAATGGGGAAACGATATTTGATAGTAATCTTGTTCACAGCACGACTATCAATGCACATACGCCAAGTCCCATCTTTCTTTGGAACTAGTAAGCAGGGACTGCACACAGGCTGACAATTTCTCTGACTAGGCCTTTCTAATAGTTGCTTAACTTGGCGTTGTAGACTCCTCATGTTCTTTAAGGTTCATGCGGTATGCTGGTTATTTGGAATGACAGAACCAGGAATGAAATCAATAGCATGTTGAATATCTCGTGTGATGGCAAACCAGAGGTATCTCATCTGGCACAACATCGAAAATTCTTGAAGTAAGTGCTTGATTTCTTCGGGCAAGGCAAGAGACGCACACTTCATTTCTTCACACAATAGTAACAAGCACACCTGGTTTATTTCCCGACAAGCCTTCTCAAGACCGATCTCATGATGAATGCCGCAGGCTCCTCTGGTTCTTCAACGATTTTCTCTGGCCTCATAGGGGTCAACATTACCCTTACCCCATCCTTTTTGAAAGAATACATGTTTTTGTATCCATCATGAAGAGCTTGACGATCAACTGCCATGGGCGTCCAATAATAGTGGCAAGCATCCATCGGAACACAATCACACCAACTCATCCTGATACTTATCCCGATGGAAAATTGGACACAACAAGCTTGGACACTTGACTTATTTCCTTTCCTCAACCTTGTAGTTTATAAGGATAAAGATGTGCACGGTTGGGAGCTTCAATTTCTCTACCATATAATTGGCAACAACATTTTCACAGCTACCCCCATCAATAATGACGTTACAAACCTTCCTTTGGACGTGCACCTTTTATGGAAAATATTGGTGATGACCAACTTTCATCTTCAGTCATCATAACGGCGCTAAGATTGCGACGTACCACAAGGGATTCTCCATTATCAGTAGGTACTTCTTCTATTCTATCATCATCAAGCATTTCTTCTTCTCTATTGTACCCTCCTCAACATGCTCTTCAATACTTCTTCCTCCACAAGTGAAACAATCTTCGATTGGACATCAGAAGCGATGCCCAAACCTGGCACTTGAACATTTTCTTGAAGCGGCATTATGAGTGGAATTAGAACCACCTTTTTATCATTTCTATAAGGAGGCTTGAAGAGTTTACTTTAGAATTTGGAATGGTGCTAAGCTTTGTTTCCCACGACTGTTGTAGTCTCCCTTGTCTCGTGGAATTTATAGTGTTTTTTCGTGCCCACTGCTTCTCAACCTTAATCGCCAACTGGATACAATCATCAGACTCTAATATGGTTGTACTTGCACGACATCTCAATCTCTACATTAAGACTCCTAGATAACGTGATAGTTTGCTCTTCTGGTTCATGGATATCGCACTTCAGAAGAAGTTGCTCAAACTCCCACGTATACTCTTCTACCGAAATGGCTCTTTGTCTTAAATTTAGAACTGAAGAAAAGTGTCCTGCGATAGTGTGCTAGAAGAAACTTATGTTTGAGGTCTCGGTGTTCATCTTCCCCATGTTCTGATCTTCTGACGGCCCACTTTCGCGCTGCCGTTTCAAATTCTCCCACCATATAGATGCATATTTCTTCAATTTTTATTGCAAACCAGTTTCACACGCTTCTCATCAGGAACATCTTGAAGCTCAAAAATTCTTTCTATCGTGTGTAACCAGTCAATAAATCATCTGGTTGAAGTCTTCCCTCAAACTCAGGAATGTCTCTCTGAAGCTTGAAATCCCAAATTCACGCCTCGACCCTAGACGGAACTAGGAATCTCTCGAGATAAGGAGTTCTCCCAAATGGATTGGTGCCCTCACCTTCACTGTTGGAGCTATTACTGATTTCATCATCTGATCTCGTGTAACTCCCTGTCTTGCAAGTTGTTCTTGTAGTTCTTTGATTTGGTTTTTAATTCCTCAATTTCAACATCTCGCACAGTTCTCTGACGATGTGGAGGTTTGGTGGCATTTTGTGGTAGGGGTGATGAGTGTATAAAAATCAAATAATTTACAGAAACTTGATAATGTAGGCTGCTACTATGGTTCAATACGCACCACAAAATTCCTAGGAAAGTGGAGGGGTCACCAAGCGGCCCACTTAAAACCCACTTTCCTTAGACTCTTATTGTGCTTGTTGACAGAATTTTCCTAAGACTGCATATGAATTAAATAGCTACTTACGATCCTAACCAAAGCTTTGTAAACTAATGACTAGGCAAGGAAAAAAAAGCCTAGAATAATGGCTACTTGAAAGTAAAAGTGAGAAGGAGGGAAAAAAATTACCTAAAGAAGAAACCAAAGCTCTGATACCAAGCTGACGCTGAGACGTCGTGAGAAACCCCAATCTTGGCGAGGTGAAAACTCAACTATCCGTGTCAATCGTGGTGAGGTTAAATAAACCCACTATGGGCGATAATACCCAAAAAAGGCCACCTTGGTTGGCTAAGCCAAGGATAACCATAACTCAAAGAGGAAGAGAAAGCAAATGCTTTAACTAAATATATTAATAATATTCAAGGATCTGTCATAATGCTCCAGATGGTCTTCAGGGTTTCGGCTATAACCAAAATATCATCGAAATATACCAAAACAATGTCCACTGAAAGGGCAAAAAACCTGATTCATGAGACGCATAAGTAGGGTGATTGAGGAGTCCAAAGGCATGACTGTCCATTCCTAGCCATCAGAGTTTTAATGCAGTCTTTCATTCATCCCCAACCCGCATTCGAATTTGATGATAGCCACTTCGTAGGTTTATCTTGGAAAAAAACGTGTGGCTCCATGCAACTGATCCAACAAGTCATCAAGCGAGGAATGGGGGAAAACGATACTTGATAGTAATCTCGTGATGGGCTATATAATGACATCATGCCTTTGGATTCTCCAATGCACCCAGCACCTTTATGCGTCTATGAATCAGGTTTTTCGCTCCTTCATTGGACAGTTTGTTGTGGTATATTTCGATGATTTTGGTATATGCCGAAACCCTGAAGACCATCTGGAGTCATTTACTACAGATCCTGAATATTATTAATATATTTAGATTAAAGCATTTGCTTTCTCTCTCTTTGAGGTTATAGTTATCCTTGGCTTGTCAACCAAGGTGGCCTTTTTTTGGCTATTATCGCACATAGCGGGGTTTATTCAACCTCACCACGATTGGCACCCATAGTGGGGTTTTCACTCGCCAAGATTGAGGTTTCTCGCGACGTCCCGGCGTCACATACTTTATCATTTCTAAAAAAAAAATTATCAAATTAATGATTTAATTTAATTTTAATATAAGTTAATTTGTAATTAAAATTAACAATGAACTTTTTTTAAAATGAACTTTTTTTTAAAACACAAATATTGCAATGGTTATGTAACAACAATAACCGTTGCAATAATGTGAATGGTAACTATAATAATAATAATAAGCATTAATAATAATGATAGAGCAATGCAATCAACTCCCTTTAATGAGCTTTTGAGTCTAAATCCCCTTAGATACTAATAGGGATAATCATTGAAATTCTTACTTATCCGACAGTTCTAAGACTCCAAGAGATAACTAAAGATGCCCATATATGTATGCATGTTGTTTTAGGGGTAAATGTCTCAAATGCCTTCGCTCCACTTTCTTTTGTAAGAATTTTTAATTTATTTCTTTAGAAGTAAAAGTCACACATTCCCTTACCCATTAAAATTTGAACCATTATGTTTTCTCTAACGTTTATAACATTGTCTTCCACGTAATTGATGAAAACAAAGAAACTCCAACTGAGCCGGTGTTATTTAAGTCCCAATAATAATTTTTTAAAACATTATATTTCGTTAATTACCAAAAAAAACACATTTAATCTTTTAAAGCACCCAAAATATTTAAAAAAAAAAAAAAAAACCTCTTCTATTTCTTAAAACATAAACCCTAAACCTTTTATATGATTCTATTTTTTAATATTAAAAGTATTTTGAAGTGAAGTGATGAAAGATTATTTCATTCAATTGAAGATAATATTATATAATAATCATGAAAAATTAAGTCTCAATAATTTTTTTTTCCAGATTTTATTTTATGGTGATCTTTTGTATCTGTTCTCTTGGCAAATAAAAATAAAATCATGATAAAGCGTAATACCGAATAATGTTTTAAAGAAGAAATTGTAAAACTTAATAGCAATTTCATCAATGGCAAAGAATATTTATATGCCCTAAATTGTATAAACATAAATCTCAGTATCCGAAACTTAACGAATTTTTACTATTTATTAAAAAAGTAATACATACCTGACTCCACAATTAAATTTCTTGATGATGTGAAAGAGGGCAGTGTATCTCTCCCTTTATTCCCTTTCTGTCAATTTCTTTTAAGGGATAAAGAAAACTCACATAAAGAATAGTTAGGAATAGAGAGAGAATACCCCTTTTATATAGTAGTTTTATTAATTGCCAAGCTGCAATTATTTTATTAACTGCAATAACCTCTCCATCAAAGATAAATGACCATCATGTCTCATAGCCAATTTAATTATTTCAAAATAACCATGGACCACCTTATGTGAATTAATACATTTCTAACATTCTCTCACTTGGTCTATGTAATACTATATAACTTTATATTTCAGAAATAATACATAATGTGTACACAATAATAATTAGCCAATGTCATATCTTAAAATGGTCAGCATATAAACATTATTGAGCAAGAAGCCATAAGGATCGTGGTGGTCGTATGTCATTGAATCAACATAGTCTCTTTCCATGTATCATGTTACAAATTCTATACTCAGAATAATCTATAACGATTCTTAATGGTCCAACAATAATGTCCTTATCAAGGACAAATCCTGTCATCTTTATCATTCATGTATACCAAACAACATAATATAAAGAAACACACAATAGAATAATTTATGTGAATCAGAAACAACACATCAAGAGCTCAGAGTGTCTAAAACATGAGGAGCGTAACGTAAATCAAGAAACATATACAACACATCATAAATTAGTCATGATAGGCAATAATACCCATCCTCTCTACATGCTCACTATAGGTCTTAAGTGATAGCCCTTTAGTCAACAGATCCTGTAATGACTTCTTTCTACTAGTATACTTTAGAACATATACAATAAAAACATAAATACTTAGCATATAAAAAATAATTGGGCCCAAATTTTTCTTTACTTATAAAATATAATTCTTTACATATACCAAAATAACAAGTACAAAAACTTTAGCAACGGTGGACAGTAATGCCAATTCTTTCCGCTTGTCGACTTCCTTCCGACCGCTGCTCACCTATTTCCTGCAAAACATGGAAAAAACAACAGGATGAGCACAAAAATGCTCAGTAAGTAAATCCCTTATCTCTTCTCCTTCTTTGGTTCTTTCCTTACTTAATTCTCTTCTTCTTTCTTTCGTTCCTAATTCTTTCACGTTTCTTTCTCTGTTTCTAATTCTTACTGTTCTTTCTTTCTTCCTAATTCTCGCTGTTCTTTCCTTCTCTCTGTTCTTTCTTTCTATTCTTTCTAACCATGATGGAATTCATGGTAATATGCATGAATGAAATGCATATGCAATAATGCATAAAAATGCATTTTTCTTTCTTCTTTCTTCTTTCTATTTCTTTTCTTTTCTTTCTTGTCTTTGCTTGTTCAAGCTTTCTCATTCTTTCTTATTCTTGTTCTTTCTATTTCCTTCTTTTCTTATTTTTATTCTTTCTTATTCCTTCTTTTCTTATTCTTATTCTTTCTTATTCTTTCTTTTCTTTTCTTATTCTTTGCCGATCGGACTCGGTTGATGCATGGATTCGGAACCTTGGCCGTGTGAGTGAGTACAGTCCTCATCTACATGCACTCTTGCGGACCGTACAAATTCTTTTTTTCTTCTTAGGCCACTCAATTAAGGTGGCGTGCATGTAGGAATTTTCTTGTTACAACCCTCATCCACATACACTCTTACGGGTCATACAATTCTTCTTCTTCTTATGCCACTCAATTAAGGTGGCGTGTATGTGGGAATTTCTTCTTAGCACTCACGGTTCCCCATCACAACAACCTATTCTTTTCTCTTCTTTAACACTTTTTCATTCTTTAATTCTTTAGTGTTTTTTCCTTCTTTCTCTTTATTCTTAGAGTATTTTATTCTTAAAATTCTTTATTCTTTCTTAAATACTACATATATACAAATATATGCATATGGATGGCTCATGCTTAGAATTCTTACTTAAATGCACTCATGAAATGCAAATATGCAATGTTGCAGCAGTTTGCTTGACTCATTACACACTTCGGTTATCTCCTCTATGGAAGTGCTGTAGGAATCAGACCTACTTTTCTGAAGTACTACTTCTACAAGTATTTAAAGCCGTTCAAAACAAAATTTCGTTCCGAGAATCCCGGGAAAGATAGTTCTGACCCAGGAATTTATACCTAAAGCTTATGATAGCATCAAAATATTTGCTCGTGGGCCTGGATCAAACACATGCGATAATTTTACCTTCGGCTGTCTTGTTGGAAAAAATTATCAACCAATTTCACAGGCTTAATTGGCGAAATAAGTTTCGAATTACCGGCTGCGGCATACTACCACATCAGGATCATAACGTGTTTGGAAAGAAGTACAAGAGCTAGACTTTGGTGTCACAGAATGGAGAGTTAAAGAAATTGGAAGAAAAGTGGTTTTCTCCTTCACCGGAGTGCTCACCACTTAGCTAACGATGACTGAAAGCTTGAAACTCCGCAGCTTTTCTGGTCTCTACCTGATATCTGGTGTCACTTCTACCCTTTGTGCTCTACTATTTTTTTTGAATTTGGGTCTGATTCCTTATCCAATAAGACTTTATTAAATAGAAGGATTATCCCTTCTATAACTCAATAAGCTTGAGCGGCTTAGTCGATGTGACTCTAACACTCCTCCTCACGATCAAGCCCATATGTTAGGTTCATGCCTGTTATTGGAATGTTGTTGACTCTAACCCTCCACCCGCGGGTCAAATGCTCAGTTCAATTGAACCTGTACTCGGATACATCGATGAAGTTGGGCTTAACTTCTCACCCAAAAGGCCTATTGATTGGGAGGATTGTCTGTAGTCCTTTTCTCCTTCTTGATTGATGATACTCGCCGGTGTTTCTTTAGTGGCTGCTCTACACTGCGCAAATTTTTTTTTTTTTTTTTTTTTTTAAGAGATCAGAGAGTGCTCTAATACCTGTTATAGGCCAACTAAGAGGCAAGTCAAGGCAATGTAACCTTGAGTGAAATGAGCTTTTGGAGCAAAGAGGTTAGGCTTCAAAATACAGTCAAATAATTAGTGGAAACAAAAAATCCTGGAATATCAGCTTTAACTTTGGCTCAAACACCAGAGTATATGAATCGAGCTCAGCAAGATGGGAGATCGAGTTCTTCTGACACTCCAGACAACCTCAGACAACTTCACAAGTATATTTTGAAATGCAGATCCCACAGGGGGCTGAGATCACATTGATCTGTGCATATTGTTGTATTATAGATAATTAGATATTTATATGTGTTTTTTCTAATACATAAATTCAAATAGTTTAAATTCATTTCTTGTTATGTATTTTATAATACTCGTATAAGAATCTAAACATTCATACTTTCATCATTTCTAAAAAAAAAATTATCAATTAATGATTTAATTATAAATTTAATATAAAGTTTTTTGTAATTTAATTAACAATGAACTTTTTTTAAAACACAAATTTGCAATGGTTAGTAACAACAATAACCGTTGCAATAATTTGAAGGTAAATATAAATAATAATAATATATAGAGCAATGCAATGAACTCCCTTTAATGAGCTTCGGATCCAAATCCCCTTAGTATACTAGGGGGTGGTGTCTCGATACATAATTATGCAAACTACTATAGCATTTACAATGTGTACTTATAAGCTTTTAACTTTAAGCATTTGAAATTTAAGCATACGGTTGGGTTAAAGTATTTTATAAGTGATTAATAATGTTAACGTGTTTGATAAAATGTGGCTTATAGTACATTTTATAATGACTAAAAATGGTATACATTAAACAAGTTAACTATAAATTTTTAAAATTAAACAAGGATATGTGGTAATATACTTGGTCAAACTAGCTTATAAGCAGAGTGCTTAAACACAATAAAAAAAGTACCTCTTCCCCACCCCAAAACACCCCCCCCCCCCCCCCCTCTCCTATTTTTTTTTTTTTTTTTGCTTATAAGCTCAAAAAAATTATAAACAAACAGGTCAGCTTATTTTTAAACTTATAAGCTATTTGACCACTTATAAGCTTAGACAAACACTCCCTAATAAAGTCTATTGAAATTCTTATTTATAGATAATTCTAATACTCCAAAGATTAGTGGAGATGCCCATATACGTATGCGTGTTGTTTTGGGGGTAAATGTCTCCCTTCGCTCCACTTTCTTTTGTAAGAATTTTTAATTTATTTCTTTAGAAGTAAAAGTCACACATTCCTTACCCATTAAATTTGAACCATTAGTTTTCTCTAACGTTATAACATGTCTTCACGTAATTGATGAAAACAGAACCAACATATCTGCCCTACTTCTTGAACCTCCATACGCGAAAGTCTTCCTCAACAAGTACTGCAAGAGTTACACAACCTCCAACACTTACAGATTTGGAGGCTTTGGCTTTATAAGAAATTTACATCTCAGTGCACAATAGTTTACATGATTTTGCCTATATTCTTTCAAGGGATAAATTAGAAAGCTAACATTATTGCTTTTGCTGCACAATGACATGTAGGCATTTCAAAAAGGCTCTCTTTTGGTCTTTGATTTTTCTAGAGCCATTCTGAACATATCAGAGATGGGAAAGCTAAATGATTTGGAAAAGAAGTGGTTTGTTGCCACAACTGAGTGTTCAACCGATGAACGAAATACTATTAAACCAGAAAATTTGACCCTCCACAGCTTCTGGGGTCTCTACGTTGTATATAGAGCCATTTCTGTCGTTTGTTTTATGCTATTCATTATTCGGTTAGTAAACAATTTTCGGTGTCGACAAGGAATGTACAATGACAATACAACCCCAAGTAACAGGGTTGTCTGGGAGACGGTGATTAATCTTGCAAAATACTTTAACAGTAGAAAAGAAACCAATTACACTCCAGAAAGAGCTCCAGATTTTGCTCAAGCACTGGATGCAGTTGAATGGACCTTATCCAGGAGGGATTATGCGGGTCCTGAAACTTCAGAGAATCCTCAGGATTCCTGATCCATATCCAACCAATTCAACAACACAACATACTCCAAAACCAAGTATAAATTCGGCCAAACTAAAAACATGAACTAAATCACATTTACGTGTAAATCAGGACTAAAACAAGTAGAAACACTTCAAACCTAAATGATTATTTCACCAACTTGAATTGATTATGTCCATTTGTATAAATCAGATACGAAATATATATCAATATGTTCTTATATCATATTAAAGAAGAATGTCAATGAATCATATTTCAAGATACATAGGTTCCACAAGAGATGACCTAGTTAAAAAATGTTGTACATAGAAAGGCAAGGCTTAACCCTGATATAAATTTAAAAAGTATTTTTAATAGCTTAATTCTCTAACTCCACTAATATGTATCAACCTAGATTGGATGAAAAAATGGCATCAATAAGGTTCTTTAATCATCACCAATCAAGATAATCTATCTGAAGATTGTTGAAACCACAACCAAATCACACACAATAATAAAAGCGGAAAAGTAAATTATGATTGTAGTTAAATTAATTCATGCCAAATTGTGAATATTTCACAGTATTGCACAGCCACGAAATGGATTAATTATGATTGTAGTTAAATTATAAGAAACTACGTTTGGTGAAACATATAAATTGTAGTATGCCTGCGATATATCCACTAAAATACTTACATAGGCGTATATTTTACAAAACTTTGCTTACAGTCTTTAGTCACTTACTTAGATGTTCCTGGTAATTGCACGGTGTCTCTTTCTGTCAAATCACGTGCATATCAGTGCATCTTTATTTATCTAATTATTCAAGATACACGCCATTTCAGGTTTCTTTATATAAATTCCATATAACGGAATGGACCATAGGTAAAGAAATTATAGGCTATCATGACAGAACCAAAATTTCTTTCTTCAATCAGTGTTTCTGGTAATACAGTAACACACTCAAGAACATGGCTCCTTGTCCAGCTACTCATCTCCAGTTTTATCATCCTCTGCCGTGGAGTTGAACTTGAAGCTGCTGATGGCTACAAGCTTATAAACATTGGCACAATCATTGATAATGCTGATTCCCGAATTGGGAAAGAACAAAGAGTCGCCATGCAAATAACAGTCCGAAATTCTAACACAGTACTGAAAAATTACAACCTATCTCTTCACTTCCGCCATCCTGATAGAGATCTCTTAAAAGTTGCTACTGCAGGTAAAATGTCAATTTTTATTGAGTTTTCTACTTCTATTACCTGAATTTTAACATGTAGTAATGGAAGTTATTGAAATCCTGTTGCTGCTGAACCGCTGATAAAAGAACAGGAAGTCAAGGTGATTATCGGCATGGAGTCGTGGAAAGAAGCAGCTCTAGTTGCTGATAGCGGACGCCGAACCCAAGTTACTGTCCTATCTTTTCCAGAACCGCCCATTACAACACCGTTAATGGAGACTCGCTGGCCTTTCTTGGTAAGGATGGCTAACAATAGAGCGGAACAGATACGATGCACTGCAGCTCTTGTTGGTTCCTATAATTGGAGAAAAGTTATTGTGATTTATGAAGATGATGCAATTGGTGGAGACACTAGGGACTTGGTGATTCATCTGTCAGAAGCTCTTCGAAATGTTAGCTCTGAGATGCCACCTATTTCTTATTTGACTAATCCAGAAGAATATGTACAAGAAGAGCTGGAGAAACTACTTCAAACACAATCTCGGGTTTTTAACGTGCTTCAGTCATCATCACCTATGACGATTCATCTGTTTAGAGAAGCAAAAAAGATGGGACTTGTGGGGACAGACTCAGTTTGGATAATCACAGAAACCATTACAAGTTTGCTTGACTCATTCAACACTTCGGTTATCTCCTCTATGGAAGCTGCTGTAGGAATCAAGACCTACTTTTCTGAAGATACTACTTCTTACAAGTATTTTAAAGCTCAGTTCAAAACAAAATTTCGTTCCGAGAATCCCGAGGAAGATAGTTCTGACCCAGGAATTTATACCTTAAAGGCTTATGATAGCATAAAAATAGTTGCTCGGGGCCTGGATAAAACAACAAGTGACGATAATTTTACTTCGGCTGTCTTGTTGGAAAAAATATTATCAACCACTTTCACAGGCTTAATTGGCGAAATAAGTTTCGAAGTACTCAGGCTGCGGCATACTACCACATCAAGGATCATAAACGTGTTTGGAAAGAAGTACAAAGAGCTAGACTTTTGGTTGTCACAGAATGGAGAGTTAAAGAAATTGGAAGAAAAGTGGTTTTCTCCTTCACCGGAGTGCTCAACCAACTTAGCTAACGATGAAACTGAAAGCTTGAAACTCCGCAGCTTTTCTGGTCTCTACCTGATATCTGGTGTCACTTCTACCCTTTGTGCTCTACTATTTTGTTGGAATTTGGGTCTGATTCCTTATCCAATAAGACTTTATTGAATAGAAGGATTATCCCTTCTTATAACTCAATAAGCTTGAGCGTGCTTAGTCGATGTGGGACTCTAACACTCCTCCTCACGATCAAGCCCATATGTTAGGTCATGCCTGTTATTGGAAGTAGTTGTTGACTCTAACTCCTCACCCGCGGGTCAAATGCTCAGTTCAATTGAACCTGTACTCTGATACCATCGATGAAGTTGGGCTTAACTTCTCACTCGCCAAAAGGCCTTATTGAGTGGGAGGATTGTCTGTAGTCCTTTTCTCCTTCTTGATTGATGATATCTCCCGTGTTTCTTTAGTGGCTGCTCTACACTGCGCAAATTTTTTTTTTTTTTTTTTTTTTAAAAGAGATCAGAGAGTGGCTCTAATACCTGTTATAGGCCAAATTCAAGAGGCAAGTCAAGGCAATGTAACCTTGAGTGAAATGAGCTTTTGGAGCAAAGAGGTTAGGTTGCAAAATACAGTCAAAATAATAGTAGTGAAACAAAAAATCCTGGAATATCAGCTTTAACTTTGGCTCAACACCAGATGTAATGAATCGAGCCAGCAAGATGGAGATCAAGTTCTTCTGACACTCCAACAACTCAGACACTTCACAAGTTATTTTGAAATGCAGGATATCCCACAGGGTGGCTGAGATCACATTGATCTTGCATATTTTTTGTATTAATAGATAATTAGATATAGATATATATGTGTTTTTTCTAATACGATAAATTCAAATAGTTTAAATTCATTTCTTGGGTTATGTATTTTATAATACTCGTATAAGAATCTCAACATTCATACTGACGCCGGGACATCGTGAGAAACCCCAATCTTGACAAGGTTGAAAACCTCATTATGGGTGCCAATCGTGGTGAGGTTAGAATAAACCCCGCTATAGCGATAATAGCCAAAAAAGGCCACCTTGGTTGGCTAAGTCAAGGATAACTATAACCTCAAAGAGGAAGAGAAAGTAAATGCTTTAACTCTAAATATATTTAATAATATTCAAGGATATGTCGTAAATGCTCCAGATGGTCTTCAGGGTTTCGGCTATATACCAAAATATCATTGAAATATACCACAACAAACTGTCCAATGAAAATGTGAAAAACCTGATTCATGAGACGCATAAAGGTACTGGGTGCATTGGAGAGTCCAAAAGGCATGATTGTCCATTCATATAGCCCATCACGAATTTTAAATGCAGTCTTCCATTCATCCCTAACCCGCATTCGAATTTGATGATAGCCACTTCGTAGGTCTATCTTGGAAAAAACGGTGGCTCTATGTAACTAATCCAGCAAGTCATCAAGCCGAGGAATGGGGAAACGATACTTGATAGTAATCTTGTTCACAGCACGACTATCAATGCACATACGCCAAGTCCCATCTTTCTTTGGAACTAGTAAAGCAGGGACTGCACACAGGCTGACAATTTCTCTGACTAAGCCTTTCTCTAATAGTTGCTTAACTTGGCGTTGTAGCTCCTCATGTTCTTTAAGGTTCATGCGGTATGCTGGTTTATTTGGAATGACAGAACCAGGAATGAAATCAATAGCATGTTGAATATCTCGTGTTGATGGCAAACCATGAGGTATCTCATCTGGCACAACATCAGAAAATTCTTGAAGTAAGTGCTTGATTTCTTCGGGCAAGGCAAGAGACGACACTTCATTTTCTTCACACAATAGTAACAAGCACACCTGGTTTATTTCCCGACAAGCCTTCTCAAGACCAGATCTCATGATGAATGCCGCAGGCTCCTCTGGTTCTTCAAACGATTTTCTGGCCTCATAGGGGTCAACATTACCCTTACCCCATCCTTTTTGAAAGAATACATGTTTTTGTATCCATCATGAAGAGCTTGACGATCATACTGCCATGGGCGTCCCAATAATAAGTGGCAAGCATCCATCGGAACAACATCACACCAAACTTCATCCTGATACTTATCCCCGATGGAAAATTGGACACAACAATGCTTGGACACCTTGACTTTATTTCCTTTCCTCAACCATTGTAGTTTATAAGGATAAAGATGTGCTACGGTTGGGAGCTTCAATTTCTCTACCATATAATTGGCAACAACATTTTCACAGCTACCCCCATCAATAATGACGTTACAAACCTTCCCTTTGGACGTGCACCTTTTATGGAAAATATTGTGATGAAGCCAACTTTCATCTTCAGTCATCATAACGGCGCTAAGATTGCGACGTACCACAAGGGATTCTCCATTATCAGTAGGTACTTCTTCTATTCTATCATCATCAAGCATTTCTTCTTCATCTATTGTACCCTCCTCAACATGCTCTTCAATAACTTCTTCCTCCACAAGTGAAACAATTCTTCGATTTGGACAATCAGAAGCGATGCCCAAAACCTTGGCACTTGAAACATTTTCTTGAAGCGGCATTATGAGTGGAATTAGAACCACCCTTTTTATCATTTCTATAAGGAGGCTTGAAGGAGTTTACTTTAGAATTTGGAATGGGTGCTAAGCTTTGTTTCCCACGACTTGTTGTAGTCTCCCTTTGTCTCGTGGAATTTATAGTGTTTTTTCGTGCCCACTGCTTCTCAACCTTAATCGCCAACTGGATAACATCAATCAGACTCTAATATGGTTGTACTTGCACGACATCTGCAATCTCTACATTAAGACCTCCTAGATAACGAGTGATAGTTTGCTCTTCTGGTTCATGGATATCGCACTTCAGAAGAAGTTGCTCAAACTCCAACGTATACTCTTCTACCGAAATGGCTCTTTGTCTTAAATTATGAAACTGAAGAAAAGTGTCCTGCCGATAGTGTGCTAGAAGAAACTTATGTTTGAGGTCTCGGTGCATCTTCTCCCATGTTCTGATCTTCTGACGGCCCTCCCTTTCTCGCTGCCGTTTCAAATTCTCCCACCATATAGATGCATATTTCTTCAATTTTATTGCAACCAGTTTCACACGCTTCTCATCAGGAACATCTTGAAGCTCAAAAATTCTTTCTATCGTGTGTAACCAGTCAATAAAATCATCTGGTTGAAGTCTTCCCTCAAACTCAGGAATGTCTACTCTGAAGCTTGAAATCCCAAATTCACTGCCTCGACCCCTCGGACGGAACCTAGGAGATTCATCTCGAGATAAGGAGTCTTCCCCAAATGGATTGGTGCCCTCACCTTCACTGTTGGAGCTATTACTGATTTCATCATCTTGATCTCGTGTAACTCCATGTCTTGCAAGTTGTTCTTGTAGTTCTTTGATTTGGTTTCTTAATTCCTCAATTTCAACATCTCGCACAGTTCTCTGACGATTTGGAGGTTTTGGTGGCATTTTGTGGTAGGGGTGATGAGGTATAAAAATCAAATAATTTACAGAAACTTGATATAGTAGTAAGCGCTACTATGGTTCAATACGCACCAAGAAAATTCCTAGGAAAGTGGAGGGGTCACAAGCGGTCCCACTTAAAACCCACTTTCCTTAGACTCTTATTGTCTTGTTGACAGAATTTTCCTAGACATGCATATGAATTAAATAGCTACTTACGATCCTAAACCAAAGCTTTGTAAACTAATGACTAGGCAAGGAAAAAAAAGCCTAGAATAATGGCTACTTGAAAGTAAAAGTGAGAAGGAGGAAAAAAATTACCTAAAGAAGAAACCAAAGCTCTGATACCAAGCTGACGCTGAGACGTCGTGAGAAACCCCAATCTTGGCGAGGTTGAAAACCTCACTATCCGTGTCAATCGTGGTGAGGTTAGAATAAACCCTACTATGGCGATAATACCCAAAAAAGGCCACCTTGGTTGGCTAAGCCAAGGATAACCATAACCTCAAAGAGGAAGAGAAAGCAAATGCTTTAACTCTAAATATATTTAATAATATTCAAGGATCTGTCATAAATGCTCCAGATGGTCTTCAGGGTTTCGGCTATATACCAAAATATCATCGAAATATACCACAACAAACTGTCCACTGAAAGGGCAAAAAACCTGATTCATGAGACGCATAAAGGTACTGGGTGCATTGGAGAGTCCAAAAGGCATGACTGTCCATTCATATAGCCCATCAGAGTTTTAAATGCAGTCTTTCATTCATCCCCAACCCGCATTCGAATTTGATGATAGCCACTTCGTAGGTTTATCTTGGAAAAAACGGTGGCTCCATGCAACTGATCCAACAAGTCATCAAGCCGAGGAATGGGGAAACGATACTTGATAGTAATCTCGTGATGGGCTATATGAATGGACAGTCATGCCTTTTGGATTCTCCAATGCACCCAGCACCTTTATGCGTCTATGAATCAGGTTTTTCGCCCTTTCATTGGACAGTTTGTTGTGGTATATTTCGATGATATTTTGGTATATAGCCGAAACCCTGAAGACCATCTGGAGCATTTACTACAGATCCTTGAATATTATTAAATATATTTAGAGTTAAAGCATTTGCTTTCTCTTCCTCTTTGAGGTTATAGTTATCCTTGGCTTAGTCAACCAAGGTGGCCTTTTTTGGCTATTATCGCCATAGCGGGGTTTATTCTAACCTCACCACGATTGGCACCCATAGTGGGGTTTTCAACCTCGCCAAGATTGAGGTTTCTCGCGACGTCCCGGCGTCACATACTTTATCATTTCTAAAAAAAAAAATTATCAAATTAATGATTTAATTAATTAATTTTAATATAAAGTTATTTTGTAATTTAAAATTAACAATGAACTTTTTTTTAAAACACAAATATTGCAATGGTTACGTAACAACAATAACCGTTACAATAATGTGAATGGTAACTATAATAATAATAATAAGCATTAATAATAATGATAGAGCAATGCAATCAACTCCCTTTAATGAGCTTTTGAGTCTAAATCCCCTTAGATACTAATAGGGATAATCATTGAAATTCTTACTTATCCGACAGTTCTAAGACTCCAAGAGATAACTAAAGATGCCCATATATGTATGCATGTTGTTTTAGGGGTAAATGTCTCAAATGCCTTCGCTCCACTTTCTTTTGTAAGAATTTTTAATTTATTTCTTTAGAAGTAAAAGTCACACCTTCCCTTATCCATTAAAATTTGGACCATTATGTTTTCTCTAACGTTTATAACATTGTCTTCCACGTAATGGATGAAAACAAAGAAACTCCAACTGAGCCGGTGTTAGTTAAGTCCCAATAATAATTTTTTAAAACATTATATTTTGTTAATTACCAAAAAAACACATTTAATCTTTTAAAGCACCCAAAATATTTAAAAAAAAAAAGACCTTTTTATTTCTTAAAACATAAACCCTAAACCTTTTATATGATTCTAATTTTTAATATTAAAAGTATTTTGAAGTGAAGTGATGAAAGATTATTTCATTCAATTGAAGATAATAATAATAATCATGAAAAATTAAGTTTCAATAATTTTTTTTTTCCAGATTTTGTTTTATGGTGATCTTTTGTATCTGTTCACTTGGCAAATAAAAATAAAATCATGATAAAGCCTAATACCGATTAATGTTTTAAAGAAGAAATTGTAAAACTTAATAGCAATTTCATCAATGGCAAAGAATATTTATATGCCCTAAATTGTATAAACATAAATCTCAGCATCCGAAACTTGACGAATTTTCACTATTTATTAAAGAAGTAATACATACTTGACTCCACGATTAAATTTCTTGATGATATGAAAGAGGGCAGTATATCTCTCCCTTTATTCATTTTCTGTCAATTTCTTTTAATGGATAAAGAAAACTCACATCAAGAATAGTTAGGAATAGAGAGAGAATACCCCTTTTATATAGCAGTTTTATTAACTGTAAGCTGCAGTTATTTTATTAACTGCTATAACCTCTCCATTAAAGGTAAATGACCATCATGCCTCTTAGCCAATTTAATTATTTCAAAATAACTATGGAACACCTTATGTGAATTAATACATTTCTAACATTCTTTCACTTGGTCTATGTAATACTATGTAACTTTATATTTCAGAAATAATACATAATGTGTATACAATAATAATTAGCCAAAGGCCATATCTTAAAATGGTCAGCATATAAACATTATTGAGCAAGAACCCATAAGGATCATGGTAGTCGTATGTCATTGAATTGACACAGTCTCTTTCCATGTATCATGTTACAAATTCTATACTCAGAATAATCTATAACGATTCTTAATGGTCCAACAATAATGTCCTTATCAAGGACAAATCTTGTCATCTTTATCATTTTTGTATACCAAAAAACATAATATAAAGAAACACACAACAGAATAATTTATATGAATTAGAAACAACACATCAAGAGCTCAGAGTGTCAAAAACATGAGGAGCATAACATAAATCAAGAAACATATACAACACATCATAAATTAGTCATGACGGACAATAATACCCATTCTCTCAACATGCTCACTATAGGTCTTAAGTGACAGCCCTTTAGTCAACGGATCCGCTATCATAAAATTTGTGCTAATATGCTCAATAGTCACTCTCTGTTTCTGAACTTCTTCTTTAATGGGAAAATATTTCAATTACATATGTTTAGCACCCTTTGAATATTTTTCATTTTTAGAGAAGAAAACTGTTGCGGCATTATCACAATAAATTTTCAGTAGCCTGGTAATACTATCGACAACCCCAAGCCTTGAAATAAAATTCCGCAGCCATAATCCCTAAACTGTGGCCTCAAAGCATGCCACAAACTCAGCCTCTATAGTGGAAGCAGCAATGACAGACTGCTTCACACTTTTCCATGAAACTGCTTCTCTAGTTAACAGAAATAAGTACCCAAATGTAGATTTCCTGATGTCTACACAACTAGCGAAATCTGAATCTGAATATCCAATCACCTCAAGATAATCGAATCCCCTATAGGTAAGTATATGATCATTCGTCTCTTGTAAATATCTCTACTTTCTTTGTAGCTCGCCAATGATCCATTTCAGGATTACTTTGATATCTGTCTAGCAAGCCGACCACAAAACTAATGTTTGGTCTGGTACATGTCTGAGCATATATTAAATTTTCAGCAAAAGATGCATAAGGAATATGCTCTATTAGCTTGCGTTCCAATTCAATCTATGGGCATTGCTTAAGGCTCAACTATCAGCTTTCTGAACTCGCAGAGCACTTATCCATGTTGTATCTCTCCAGAACTTTGTTGATATAAGCTTTTTGTGACAATTCCAATTCCCAACAATCCTAGTGATATATCACGAATAATTTCAATTCCAATCACTTAGGATGCCTCACCCATATCTTTCATCTCAGAGCTCTTAGAGAGAAACTTTTTGGTTTCATACATCATGTCAAGCTTATTAGTAGCAAGCAAGACGTCATCAACATACAGGGCTAGAATCACAAATGTGCTCCCACTAACCTTCAGATATATACACCGATTAACAATGTTTTCCTTAAATCTGAAAGTGGTTATGGTATTATGAAACTTGAGGTACGAGGTACCATTGCCTGGAAGCTTGCTTCAGTCCATATATTGATCTCGTTAATTTACACACCATGTGTTCCTTCCTTTCAATTGGAAAACCATCAGATTGTTCTATGTATAGTTCTTCTTCTAAATCCCCATTCAAAAAAGCAATTTTCACATCTATTTGATGAAGCTCCAGATCATAATGGGCCACCATTGTCATAATAATTCTAAACGAGTCCTTTAAGGAAGCCGGCAAAAAGGTCTCATTGTAATCAACACCATCTTTTTAAGTAAAACCCTTAGCAACAATTTTGGCCTTGTACTGTTCAATATTGCCATTAGAGTTGTGCTTGGTCTTAAAAACCCATTTACACCCGACTGTTCTACAACTTTCAGGCAATACTACTAGATCCCAGACTTTATTATATTCCATTGATTTTACTCTTCTTTTATGGCGTCTAACCACTTTGCAGAATTATCACTTTGAAGGGCTTGTAAAAACAAAATTGGATATGCTTCCATTCCCAAGTCAAATTCTGACTCTTGAAGATAAACCTGATAATCATTAGTAATGGTAGATCTCCTTTGTTGTCTTTGAGATCTTCTTAATGTCACTTCTTTTCGTTCATTTACTACTTCATGTGGCTCATTCATGGTGGTCAGCCTACTAATTAATGTCCTAGTACGAGACTTGTCAGCGGCCTCAGACTGAGAAGTTTCTTTGTCTAATCTTATAAATTCCCTAGCATATTCTGTGGCAAGAAATGAAGTCTTAAGTTCACTCGTCATTATCATCCGTAAAAACTTCAAGCTCAATCTATTTGATCTCTCCCATTCTTTATGGAAAGACTTCTCATCATCAATGTTGTTCTCAGTGAGATCAATTGGGTTCTTTGTCATGAGTGCAAGGTCAAGATTTTGAACAACCAAGTAATACTCGACTTGCTCACTCCACTCATTATAATTGAACCCATTAAACTTAACAACAAATGAGGCAGGAACAGCAGATGCTGCAAAAACAAAATTATGCTTACACATTAATGCTTTGAGTTTTATACCTAATACATAATTTTAAATTCAGATATTAAAATTTATTATTATTAAAACATAAATGTATATTGAAAATCTCCTTTGAGAGATATAACAATATACGATAGTTAAATTTAATTGATGCAATTTTCTTAATTGGTAATTAAATGTACTTTCATTAGACATGTTCGTTATCTTTGGATATACTAAACACACCTAATCAAGTATATTAATTAACCACAATTATGTTCATAATTATATGATTAAGTAATCTACCTTTGAGTGATCCTTAACTGTCCTATAATTTATGAACTTTAAATTACTCAAGTCAAATACATCATGTCATCTCACTAAAGTATCTAATAATCATGAGTAATTGACTAACTTAATTAGTTTGATATCTATGGGATAATCATTCTAATTTGGCCACTTTGGTGACAAACAAATTATATGTAATATAGTTATCAAACTTAACTAATAACTATAATTATATTCTAAGTGGGCATTCTATCTTTCTTTAAAGAAAATTATACTTTAGAAACCTATACACATCCTTCACATGCCTACAAGTACGCCGAGGTCAAAATTTTGGCGTTTGACGTTAACTTTGATCGTTGACCGTTAACTTTGACTGTTGACCAGTTAAGCCAACGGTCTGAACCAGTTTGACCCGTTGACTGATCCAAATTGTTGACTAGACCAGTTCACTATATCGAACCCTAACTGGATTTGTTAACTCGTTTGACCGAATCAGGTTGACCTGTTTTGACTAAATGGGTTGGGCTTCTTTATGGGTTATTCTTAATGGGTTTGTGTTTGAATTTTCTTAATGGGTTTGGGTTTAAATAGGGCTCACTTAATAAATGGGCTTGGGCTTCTTTTATTTGGGTTTATATAAACTAAAACAATTAGACTTTAAAAATAGGTTGAATCAACTGAAAGATTAGTTTTACTATATGGGTCAATATTTGACCTGAATTTTTGGAAAAAAATTTGGAATGAATTTTGTTGGAAGACATGTCTGGAAAATCACGTTTTAGCATAAGAAAATTTTGATTACGGCCAACTTTCCAGCCACTTAAGAGATTTACAAACCCAATCTAATTTGACAGCCTTCTTATTTGTCAATTTCTAAACCCAATTCAATTCTTTATGCCATAAGAACCCTAATATATAAAAAATCAACTTAATGGAAAATACATCAATTTCTAAACCTAGATTTGCTCTGATACCACATGCAAAACATAATAGCAATTTCATCAATGACAAAGAATCAATAATATATTCATATTTCTATGCTATAAATTGCATGAACATAAATTCCAGTATCTGAAATTTAACGAATTTTCACTATTTATTAAAGAAATAATACATACATAATTCCATGATTAAATTTTTTTAATGATGTGAAAGAAGGCAATGTATTTCTCTCTTTATTCCCTCTCTGTTAGTTTCTTTTGATGGATAAAGAAAACTCACATAAGAAATAGTTAGAAGTAGAGAGAGAATACCTCTTTTATATAGTAATTTTATTAACGGTCAAACTGCAGTTATTTCATTAATTACAATAACCTCTCCATCAAAGGTAAATGACCATCATACTCTTAGCCAATTTAATTATTTCAAAATAACCACGAAGCCTCCCTAACGCAACATGCATATCTTCGTTTTGCGATCCTTAACTGCTGCCTCGATCATCTCCTTCTGCTCTACGTTTTTCGGCATTTTCATCTGTGAATCAAGAATTTCTTTATATGCTGACTCAATTGTCTCTAGACCATGTTGTCTAATCATACTAATCTCTCAAATCCCGTCTGCAATAACAATACATGGATTAGCCGATGCTTTACTTGTGATTCGACTTACATTCAGCAGCTCTGGCACCTTATGTGAATTAATATATTTCTAACAGAACTATGTTACACAGTTGGATAAATATATTGAGATTTGACTTGTAAAGCATGTGTCCATTTTCACGAGAAGAAACACGATTGATTGAAGCCGAGTCGCCGACAACAAAGTAGCAGTAGCTTTATACGATATTAGATTGCCAAGACCCTTCTATAACGTTGTTGGGGATCCAGGGAAGAATCGCAGGGCCCCTCGGGAGTACTACAGTGCACTTTGCTTTCTCCCAAAATAATGGCACTGAAAAAGGGTTTTTAACTGGATGTGCTTTTCTTTTCCCTAGCCATCTTGCTGGTTTACTGGCCCAAAGGAGAAGCTCTCTCACCTCGATCCACAGCAAAGGCAAATTCTCCTGAGAGATTAAAAAATGGTGTTTGAAATTGAACTCAATAGAAAAAATAGATGATGGGATTAAAAAAAAATGTAAGAAAATATTAGAGGGCTAATTTAGGAACTAAATATAAAATATTTATAAATTAAGTTTTTAAAATGATTTTAATTATTTTTGGAGTTTAGAAAAACATTGAGTTGAATTTAAACAACATTACTTTAAAAAAAAAAAAAAAAAGGTTGACGAAGGGCATCCAAATGAGCATACATAAAACCCTCTGGCCCTTGAAATGATGGACCCTGATAATGCAGGCCCAATTTATTATCTCATCAGCCATACCCACAAAAGCTTGTGCCTTGAGCCTCCACCATTACATATTTCATATCATTGCCATGCCAGCTGCGTCCTACACACTAAACTCTAAAAGTAATTTGAACGATTCAAAACTCAAGAAACCATTCCTCTTGTACGCTTTCGATGAGTGTTTACTTGTTCTGTCAGCGGCTTCTACAAACACGTAAATTGTACAAGGCTTTGCTCTAATAACATTCTACCCCTTTAACAAATTCCCCAGCAAATTAAAGCCGAGCTCTATCACAAAGTCAAGTCTTTCCTTCTTACAGCTTGCTTAAGTTTCAAGTTCCACTCCGGTCAGACAAAGCTGCTTCTGATCGAACTGGAGTAGCTAGCTCAGGATCTTTATTTTGCCAGGATATTTTAATCTTTTAATTCAAGTTCATCTTAGTTTTGCTAGATATTGTCATTCCATATTTATCACGTTTTGCAGCTTGGGACTTGGACGGCTCTGGTTACGTTTGAATCAATCTTTGGTAAACATTAATGTTATTTTCTTTTGAGAAACTCTTCAATTTGTACAGGATTCGAGGCAGACCAGTGAATTTTTCAGGTTTTTTATTATCAGTGGGATGGCATTAGAGCCAACCCGCTGCTTAGCGTGATGAGAATTTACTTTGACATATTCCAAGATATTAATTAATTAATCATGTATGATATATCCACTGTAAATTCCGTAACAGAATAACTTTAGTCAACGAAGTATACTTCTATATAAGTTCCATAACAGAATGATTGAGCCATTTCTAACGCAATCATGTCCAAATCCAAAATATCTCATCTTGTCAATTCTAGTAATACAATCTCAACATCTTGGCTTCTTGTCCTTGTACTCATCTCCTCATGTTTTTCCACCCTTTCCTATGGAGCTGAAGCTACTAATAATTATAAACTTTTAAACATTGGTGTCATCATTGATGTCGATTCCCATTTTGGGAAAGAAGAAAAAGTGGCCATGGAACTAGCAGCTCAAAGTTTTAACACCACCTCACAAAGTTACAAGCTATTCCTTCATTTCCGGAACCCTGGAAGAGATCCCCTCCAAACTGTTTCAGCAGGTAATAAGCTCACTCTATTGCATTTCTAATTTTATTACCGAGTATTCGTAAAATTTTTACCAATGGAAGTCCATGAACTTTGGTTGCAGCTGAAAAGCTGATTATTGAAAAGGAAGTTGCAGTGATTATTGGCATGGAGACATGGGGACAAACAGCTCTAGTTGCTGAAATTGGAAACCGAGCTCAAGTTCCCATTGTTTCATTTGCAGAACCTGCCATAACTCCACCACTAACACCAACTCGTTGGCCTTTCTTAGTAACAATGGTTAACAATAGAGCTGAACAGATAAGATGCACTGCAGCTCTGGTTGGTTCCTATAATTGGAGAAGGGTTATTGTGATTTATGAAGATGATTCAATCGGTGGAGATACTGGGGACTTGGCTCTTTTGTCAGAGGTTCTTCAAAACATTGGTTCAGAGATTGAGTACCGATTGGTTCTTCCATCATTTTCTCATTTGTCTAATCCAAAAGAATTTGTACAAGAAGAGCTGGAGAAACTTCTTATTAGAACACAATCTCGGGTTTTTATTGTTCTTCAATCATCAACACCTATGACAATTCACCTTTTTAGACAAGCAAGAAAGATAGGACTTGTGGGGAAAGACTCTGTTTGGATTATTACAGAAACTATCACAAGTTTGCTTGACTCATTCAACACTTCTGTTATCTCCTCAATGGAAGGTGATCTCGGAATCGAGACCTACTTTTCTGAATATACTACTTCTTACAGGGACTTTAAAACTAAATTCAGAACAAAATTTCGATCCGAGTATCCTGAGGATGATGACTCTGACCCTGGAATTTATGCCTTAAGGGCTTATGATAGCATTAAAACAGTTATACAAGGCTTGGATAAAATTACTAGTGACAATAACAGTTTGCTAGAAAATCTATTATCAACCAATTTCACGGGCTTAAGTGGCCAAATAAGTTTCGCAGAAAGAAAGCTCTTGCAAACTTCAACATTAAGAATCATAAACGTGGTTGGCAAGAAATACAACGAGCTAGACTACTTTTGGCTGCCTGAGTTTGGATTCTCAAAGGACCTTGTAATAGAAAAGGGAAGCAAAGTTGTTGACATCAGTGAAGAAATGGATGGTGCAGTGATTTGGCCTGGGGATTTAAACCGAAATCCAAAAGGTTGGGCTATGCCCACTGACGCAAAGCCTTTGAAAATTGGAGTTCCGGGTAGAACTGCATTCGATAAATTTGTCAGCGTTAAATTCAATAGCAATCCGCAGGAGAATAAATATGATGGTTTTTGCATTCAACTTTTCTATGAAATACTGAATGTTTTGGACTATGCTCTACCTTACGAATTTATTCCCTACAACGGCACCTACGATGATCTGGTTTATCATGTCTATAACAAGGTAAAGACTTTCTCTCTTATTTCTGGAAATAATTTTTCAGTTCATGATTATAATCTATAATTCAATTCTTTAATAACAAGTTGATTGATGATTTATCACCTTTCAATTTTTCAAAACTACTGTTTCTCATACAATGTTTGTTGTCTATGCATGAAATGGAAGACATATGATGCTATTGTGGGCGATGTAACAATACTAGCCAACAGAACAAAACTTGTGGAATTTACTCAGCCCTACTCAGAGTCAGGCTTGTCCATGATAGTTCCAGTTAAGACCGAAGAATCAGCATGGATGTTCCTGAAGCCTTTTACCTGGGAAATGTGGACGGTAACCGGAGCCATCTTGTTCTACACAATGCTGGTAATCTGGTTCTTGGAGCATCAACAAAATCCAGAATTCGGTGGCCCATGGAGAAATCAGATTGCCACAGCTCTTTGGTTCATTTTCTCTTCTCTTTTCTTCGCTCACAGTAAGTATCTTCAAGCAAATATTGGTTTAATTTTGAGTTGAAGTAGCAATAAGGCAATTAATCTCTTCGTTTCATGTTTCAGGTGAGAGAGTCTCTAGCAACCTCACTCGATTGGTGGTTATAGTGTGGCTATTTGTGGTGCTAATCTTAAACTCAAGCTACACAGCTAGTCTTTCTTCAATGCTCACTGTGCGAAGACTGAAACCGAATGTGACAGACATTGAGTGGCTTAAGAGAACCAATGCGAAAGTAGGTTGTGACCCAGATTCGTTTGTGATGAAATACCTGGAGAATGTGCTTGAATTCAAACCAGAGAACATCTTGACAGTTGATCGCGAATACAAATATCAAAAGGAACTCAAAAGCAATAACATAGCTGCTGCCTTTCTTGAAATCCCGTATGCGAAAGTTTTTACATCACAGTACTGCAACCAATTCTCCGCCACCACACCCTCCTACAGATTTGGAGGGCTAGGCTTTGTGAGTAACAAATTATACAATTTTTATTGAGGATTTTCTATTTCATAAAGAATCATCTCAGTTTACTTTCTTTTGTTTCAGGTTTTCCCGAAAGGGTCTCCAATAGCAGCTGATTTTTCTGAAGCAATCCTAAAGATATCAGAGAACGGAGTTCTCAAGTCTTTAGAGGAAAAGTGTTTTGCCCCCTCAGCTGGCTGCTCAACAAACGTAACCAACAATGATTTAACTGAAAGCCTGAGCCTCCACAGCTTTTCAGGTCTCTACCTGATATCTGGATTCATTTCCACCATCTGTGCTCTACTATTTCTGGTTAAATTACTAACGAATTATAGAAAAAACCAAGTTGCAACTCAAGGAAATACAACTGCAAGTAATAGAAGCTTTTGGAGCAAGGCCATAGGACTTGGAAAGTACGTACTTGATAGAAAGGAAAGAATAATTATCCAGCTTCAACTTGTGCGCGAACAGCTGATGAACGGAGGAACTCTTCGAGATGGAAGTATGTAAATCCATCTGATACTTCAGATAATCAGCAGGAATCCATTGAAGCTGACAGGGAAATGCAGTATATCCCAGGTTGTAGCTGAGACCAAGATTCATGTGTTTATGATTGTCCTAAATGTTTATAAATAATAATTAATTCTTTAAATTCATTTGTAAACTATAGAAGTTAATTGTTCGAACCATTCAATTTGATATAAGGTCAAGTGTATGTATCTCAAAATTACTGTTGATTCTTTTCTATGCACAGAATACTGATAATAATTGTATCAATACATATTATAAAATCTAACCCTGTTCTTGCTGGCCTATTGATTGATTTAATGTTTCCAAGTCTTCGTAGTTCTTGCGTATAAAAGCAACCCAGAATCCAAATTTTGTTTTTTGAAATTACATTAAGACCAGCTATTGGCCCAATCGAGGAAAGGCAGTCGGATCTACAAAAAAAGTTTATAGTGGAGAAGAATGAGATAACAAAAAACATATTCTTGAATCTTGGTCAATGAGTTTTATCATTTCCACAAATGGAGAACGTGCTTAAATTCGAATCAGAGGGAACATCTACAATGTCAACAGCGAATTTAAATATGGAGGGGAATTTGAATGCCATATTTGCTGCCGTTCTTCAACTCCTATATTAGAAAGTTTTCATTCACCATTTCTGCAAGGATAACTCCTTACATAATTAAGAAATTCATCTCCTTTATATATATCAAAAATTCAAAACCACAGAGTTGGTATTTTTTTATTCAACAATTTCATAACTTAGATTATTTTGGACTTTAGATTATAGTTTAGATGTATTCATTTTTATTTATGTAAAACTCAAAACAAGAACGATGATGTTTTTCTTTAATAGAAAACGACATGTCTAATTTCTCTAGGAAACGACATGTCGTTTCTTGTGAGTGCGAAAACCATGTCGTTTACCATTTCTAGGAAACTACATATCATTCATCTGTCCTTCTAATGACATGTTAATTAGACTAAAACAACGTCGGTCCATTTCCAGGAAACAATACGACGTGGATTTTCTCCAAGAAACAACATGTCGTTTCTTTTGGGAAGTGAAATGACATCGTTTTTTCTTGGGAACGACTTGTCGTTCTTTTGTCCATGAAACAACATATCATTTCTTTAATAAATAAACGATGTTATACTTCTTTAATCGGAACGACGCTATCGTGTGCAAAAACGGACAACATGTCGTTTAGCATGGGGAAACAACATCATTCTAATTTTCAAGAAACGACAGGTCCATTTTCTCTAGGAAAGCAACCTCTTGTTTCGTTTGGAATTTGAAACGGTGTTTCTTTTGCTCAAAAACGACATGTCATTTCTCTCTGTTCAGGAAACGACGTGTCGTTTCTTTTGTCCAGGGAACGACATTTCGAGTTGTTTTTGAATATCATTTAACTCCCTTTTGTTTTTCTTAATATATAAACACCCCTATATTTTTGTCGTAAATGGACCTAAGCGACATTTAACGTAAACAATTTTTAAATTTAAGGTAAATGAACTACTCTGCAAGACCCCGTTGTAACAGATTCTCGCCGAGGGTTTCTTTTACGGAGAACCAAAGTCGATTGTTATTTTTATTGAGGTCGCACTGCCATCTCCATATCCATTTGCTCTTTTTTTCCGATACGAAAAACTGCTATCCACCGGGCCTGGATAGAATAAATTTGTGAAAACATCAATTCAGAAGTCTTGATCCAAAATGAAGCAACTTCACTGGCAAGCTATTGCATCCTCCTAGAGTAAGGATCATAAACGCACATCTCAAAGATACTTTTGGTTGCCGGAGTTTGGAGTCTCGATGAAGAAGGGCAGAGAGGTCGGTGGTGACGCTAAAACTTTAGCTGGAGTCATTCAACTCACTTTCATTTTAGCTCATCTGCACTAAGAACATTTATTCATTGAATATATATTTCTTTAGCCATTTTAAAGACATGTAAGGCTTTAGTAAAGCTCTCTTGAGGTATTTCAGAACGACTCTCCAAGAGCGACTGACCTTTCTGAATCCAGAATGGATAGTAAAAGATATTGGAAGGGAAGTGGTTTTCTCCCTCACCGGAGTGCTTAGAGTTAGTGCACAAACCTTGTTCACTCACTAACAAAATAAAAAGAGACAGTACTGTTTTAAAAACCAGACTGGAGGGTAATCCGCTCTGATGGTCGGGTCACGGTTCAATCGATCTAACCAGTTGGACCGGTGATATTATCACATATTATAATGATGTCAGCACATGGTTGGACCAGTGATATCATCACACATTATGATGACATCAGCACAATCATTTGGACAATTAATGAAAATATTATGGGCATTCAAAAATTATTAGGACCAATATTTTGGTGCACATTCATGTGGGCAATTAATGGGCAGAGTACATTAAGCAATGCAAAATCCCTCAAATCCAACGTAATGCACTCTAGAAATGCTTGGAATCATATTAACAATTTTTTTACAGTACCACCAATCCTCATAAACATTATAAGTCTCCAATTCAAATCAAACTTTTTGATGATATACACTTACACATGAACCATCAACTTAATAACCTAATTCTCCTCTTGATGTGCGCAGAAACTATATTTACACCTGTTCATATTTGAGATAGCTGCTCCTGAGAAATAAAATTCAGACAGATCATATTGTAGTCATGCAACAAAAGTTACAAGTATCCACTTCCTTTGCAGCTGACACTTAAATTTCTGGTGAATAATACATCCTAGATATTTGAGAATTAGGGCTCCTTTGTATGCTCTAAACAAAGAAATTCAATGGGACATTGGACAACTACATAATACATGCATTTCCCCAAACATCAATTAAGGGTGATTACAGAGATGCGACAAAAAGATAAAATTTAGATATTAATTGTCAAAGTAGACTTACAGCTACTCAATAAACAAACTAACTCAAAAATAAACACAAGCGTCGCGAATTAAATGCCTCCAGCCACAGCCAAGCCTACACAGAATACAACGATTACAGTCAAAAGTTTTTTGAAGAACAAATGACTAAAGCCATGGCGCATTGATTATTGCTCCAGATTAAGTTATTACTTATCTATTCACCCTCAAACTCATCCTTATATAACAAAATCATATCTACGTACGCTCACCAGAGTTCCATTGTAGCCGAGACGTTAATGAATCTTTCAATCTTAAACACCCATTAGTCTAACCAAGTATTTGATTATGAAGATCTTCCTCAACTGTCATAACATCTAGCTGATATTCAACAGATCATCTCCTTCATTCCTCGCTTTTGAATACATTAATTGTTAAACTTGACATTCAAAGTTTCAAACACACATTCACAGTAATTGACATGCGACTAAATTTATTGAACAACTTGATCATCAAAACTAAAATAAAAAAATCTACCATGATAGATTATCAGTTTTACTTAAAAATTTTGTTACTAATAACCGAAAATAACTGAACAGAATGGTAAGATTTATATTAAAAACCCAGCATTACAATACGAGTTGTGAACCTGGTGAGAACTCATTTTAACTTCCATGACTCAACAAATTTGGATAGTGCAAAAAATTGAAAAATGTAAAGGGTGTTAACTTAAATGTAAAGGGATCGAGGAATGGCGTGTTTATTACCTAGATCAAGGAATGGAGCTATCGTCAACAAATAGAGCTGTCGCCATCGATTTCCAGCGACGAACGGAGATGTCGTCGTCAATTTCTGGCGAGGGAGAAGACGTCACCGATTTCTAGCGAGGGGGGAAAACGTCATCGTCGATTTCAGAGAGTTCAGATGGAATTTGGGTGGGATTTCAAAGAGAACAGAAGACAGAGCCGAAACCGTGAGAATTTTCACAGAGAACAGACAACAAAGACGAAGCTGATAAATTTTCACAAAGAACAGAGTTTTTGCTGAGAAATTTTCATAAGAAAAACTAAGAAAGACTGAAGGAGAAGAAGATGAGAAAGGGCTGCATCACATCACGTATTAGGGATTGTAATATTTGGACAGGTTTATTCACCGATCCGATTGGACCGACGGTTCAGTGATATTATACGATTTTTTAACGGTTTAAAGTGGCTCAATTAATAATGGCGGTTTTGGGGTTGACTCAAACTGGACACGTGACCGGTTCCCGATCCAACCAATTAGACCGACTGGTCTGGTCCGGCTTTTAAAACAATGGTACTCACCCAGCTGAAAGCCTACCAAACATAGTTTCAGGGGTGAGGAACTTCTGGATCAAGGTGGCTGGAGTTGAACGATACGCATAAATAAAATGACAAATATTCCAAGCAGTCCAAACTTTTGCTGCCGGTTGAACGAATTTGTTGGAAATCCTTTCATTCCTGGCAAGCACTAAAGCACACAAACAGCTCAGACTCACGTAGCATAGTAGTGTGTGAATGCAGTCTCTCAATTGCAACAAATTGTTTGTTGTTACTCAAAAGATACAACNCGGTTGAACGAATTTGTTGGAAATCCTTTTATTCCTAGCAAGCACTAAAGCATACTAACAGCTCAGACTCGTGTAGCATAGTAGTGTGTGAATGCAGTCTCTCAATTGCAACAAATTGTTTGTTGTTACTCAAAAGATACAACCACCGAGTTATTTAAAGGTCTTACCATGTTCACCACAAACCAAATTAAATTAAGTAAAATTCTACAGATGGTCAGACCAATGGACATGCATGCATAATGAATACACGCACCAACAAGCATGCAAATTTCCTGAAATGGTCCTAAAACTTCTACTTTGATAGAAACCGGAAAGGAAACCCACATCCTCAGCCAATCAAGTTGTACTCCTACCAGAGGGACTCAGTTGCCTTTGTTTGTCCATGATTAATCTAGAAACTCATTCACGGGGTTATCTGTCAATCAAAACTTGTTTCAACAGACAAGAATTACAATAAATCAAATCCCATCTATCTGTATTCTTCAGTTACACAGTTATTCTTCCGAATTTTCATTGTTCTTACACCTCTGCCGACATTATTCAGAGTTACCGATAGCCTCTTCCCCTTCCACGTCCACCCCAACCACCCCTACCCCTGCCCCTCATACCTCCCCTTCCACCTTGCGATATTCCTTGCAAAGCTCTATTTACAAGTTGATTTTGCAAGCCTCCAGATCCACGGCCCTTTTTTGCTGCCATATTGCCAGAACCATTGCTGGCAGCAGGTCGTTTCCCTCTGCACAAAATTATACAAAATTAGGATAATAACTAAAAAGGTCCATTCAAATAATCAAATTTTGCAGGAACAGTGTCCTTTTCTCTCGTATATTTCAATGGGTCACTGCATTGATGACCTCTCCAAGTTTTAGTTCATTTCAACTCTGAACTAATATGAGGTATAATATCATATTATCATATTATACCTCAGTCTAAACGCTCAACACAACATCTATCACTTTCCTGCAACCTCATGCTAGTGAAATGAAGCCATAAAAAATAATTCCACATGGGAATGTACAGCTATAAAAAGGTAGATTAAAAATAAACACAGAAATTGATAAGTACACAGCATCAACAGTTAAACAGAAGGAGTTTCAGTATCACACAGATGTCCTACCCAGTTGCAGTTGTCGAGGTCACAGAAGGCTTTACTGCTTCTTTCCATGAGAGGTTGACACTCTTATCTCCAATAAATGAAGGTGTTTTTGAATGTAACGGCTGCAATTTTAAATTTTCCAGAGATTAGTAAAGACAGTTCACCTATACATGTAATCAAATTGCAAGTAACAAGACTTTACTCCCTTTTACCTTTGACATGTGCAGAATGTTATTGCACGTCCGTAGCCCAGTTGTAGTATTCTGTTTTTGAGTTTTCTTCACATAAAACAAAGAAATTAGGTAACATACTAAGAATACAGCACAAGAGACCTAGAGTCTTCCAAAAATAAACTTACAATGTTATCCTTAGCTTCATCAGATTTAGCGGCAGCCATTGCTTTGTTGTGCTCAGCCATTCCCTGAGTTAATTTCTTCATTGTTGCCCTAGTTAGGTCCTCAACAGTAGTCAACCTATGTCATCATGACAATAAAGGGGACAATATTAATAACAGATTACAACTCATAGGTTGAACAAGAAAGAGAATAATATGTGTATCAGGTCTTATTGTACAAACTATTTGAGAAATTAAATTTATCAACAAAAACTTCACTCGGCGAGAAATGGGGAAAATTTTAACTGGTGAAACATGGCTTGATCTCAGTAATTTCAAGGAAAACTGCTTTTGAACTCTCAAACTTGAAAAGCAAACCAAAAAGAAAGAAAGAAAGGTCACAGGAATGAAATACAGAATTCATGCAGATGCCTGTCAATGTGACTAGTTTATCCAGTCATAAAAGCAAAAGCTACTTGGAATTAACCGAGTTTTGCATGTATCTTAAGATAACTCAATATTCATATAGTAGTGGAAGTTGTTGCAAAAAATTCTCTTTAATTTTTAAAAGAAGGCCTTAGTAGATTGCAATAATGATTGTTTTACATTTTTTCTCAATACAAGCATTTTATCAGTTTTACTTAATAAGCTCAATTCAATTATTTATCTTAGATTTTCTTCACAAGTCCCAGATCCTTCAAAGCAAGACCACGCGTCTGCTCCATTTTGACAAAGGATTGGCAAAATAGCTATAAGTTCAAGAAAATGTCTCTACCAATATTAGTTCAGAAAACTCAATGCAGCTACAAACAATATGGTGACTGTTGGAAAATGCAGAAAAGATTATAAAAGCTACAAACAAGCACTCGAGAGAAATCCTCTCCAAGCCTTACCTCTCAGTGAAGTCCTTGAAACACTCAGAGAAATCCTCTCCAAGCCTGTCTGATGGTTGACCAGTGACTATCTTGTAACCACATAGACTGTTAGTGGCATTGGGGGCCTATAAAAATAAAAATAAATATATAAATAAAAAGATAAAATAAGCATTGCAAAGTACCCGGCAAGTCGTTTTCTAATTAAAAAAATAGTAACCAACGAGAGGGGAAAGCTAATATGGTTAAATTAACAACCTTGTGAGCCATATGATGGAAAGAGAACAACAAGCACTCGACATAAGTAAAGTTCATTTCTTCTCCTCCAGTCTTCCTCAAAGGCATATACTTCTGAAAAGACAGAATACAGAATTTTAAAACAAACAGTTAAACATATACAGATCTTGCAGGCAAAATACTTATATTAGTTAGATCCAGTAATTACTAATTCAAGTACATTATAACAGGACCTTAGCCATAGACAAATGAAACCACTAAAAAGTGAGAACATACAAAACAAATTCAATAGAGAAACTAGATTTTAAACTGATATCTTTCCATATTACAGTTCTGAATAAATGATCAATAGTAAATAGCATGTATACCTTTAATAGAACAACAACAGAAGGTAGAACCTGTCTTGAATCCTGTGGTGTTGTGTAAGGCGATATTTCTGCAAGGGCTTTAAGAAGATCTAGCTTTCGTTCCTCAGGAAGCTGAAAGGGAATAAAATTGTTAGTATATATATCAAAAAAGTTCTTTACTGGAACAATAAAGAGTTAGACCACAAGTCTTTCAAGGAGGTAGCCCCTTGTATGGAATAACATCTTCAAATTGAAGAGAACTTCAAATTTTGTTCAGAAACCAACTTCTATCAACCAGGAAATGTTACAGGTATTTCATACAGAAACAACCAAGAGAAACAGATCATCATTTTTTTTATAAGAAACTGCAAAAACACCATATCACTGAGACATGTTTATAAATTTTTTAAATTATACAGCTCACGAAATTTTTGTGAGTTATGAAGAGTTTTTTTTATACAAAGAAGCTATTTTTCTAGAGTTTTAACAGCTATAATCAATTTACACACATTTGGATAATAAAAATTAAAAATGTCCATTCTAGATTTTCCTGTTATCACCAAAATTTCACAATCATTTCTATATCTTATTTTCCCAATTCTCTTTTCCATATTGTTTCTTGTTTCTATTTCAAAACCAATAAACACCTAAAATACTTCCAAAAATAAGAACAAATATACACTTTTTTTTAATAATAAACAAACAAAAGCTTTCGTTTACAGGGAAGGTGGCATTACCTTATCAAAAACTGGTATAATTTGTTTGTTCAAATAGTTAAGAAACTTGCTGCCCGATGCACCTCTCTGGTTAAAATTTTAGAAAATAAAGGAGATTGGGTTAAGAAAAATAGAAAATTTCTAATGTAAAATATCCAACAACATCAAGCACAATCCATACCAGAAAGAAAGGCATAGCCATGTACAGGCATGATATTAATCTGTCAATGTGGTCTGCATCTGAAACCTACATTAAAAACCATTTAAATAAATAAAGTTGTCATAAGAGGGAAAACAGCATGGTTATGCAAAACAATATCAATTCTCAAGACTAGCAAACTTATGGAGAAGGGCAAAAAAAAAGTAATAGAATACAGTCTCCTTTAAAAGTCACACCAACAGTGTGCTAGTTTTGCATAAAAGCACGCACAATAAACGTGCCAGAACTTCAAACAAGATCATGTATTCCCCCAATATTCCCTTTCCCTCAAAAGCAGTGCGAGAATTACTAAATATAACCATTATAAGAAAGTGAAGATACCAAATTCTCATTGTATTTCCTTGTGATCAAAATAACTCTGGGTTTCATAATTATCTGTCATCTGTTACTCCATATATACACACCAAACAATAAACAAAAACAACTAGGTAAATATTAGATATCATGACATANTTGTCTTAAAATTTAATTTCTAAACATTTACGATATTCAATTAAGTGAAAAACAATAAATCAAAGAAATTAAATTAATTAAACATATATCTGTAAAGCTTTATTACTTAAATAATTCCGACTATCAATAATATTGAATATTAAAGGTCTACAAAACTTTAATCACAAATTTATGAAAATCAACTCATAATTGAATATTTAATATTGCATATAGTAATTGTGTAGTGTAGGTCCCAAGCAAAAGTTATTAAAAAATAAATAAAAATCGTGCATTCATTCAACGATGAATGCACGATAAATAAAAATCATGTTAGTTGAGGTTTTTTCGGAAGATTTCTTCATCCTTCTGTTGCTCCAACTCAAGGAACACGTTTTGACATTTTAACTATTTATTTTTGGAATTTAATGTGTGGATGACACGTGACGTGATTATTTAAAGGATTGAGAATAATTTTGATGTTATCCGATTAATATAAAAATGTATGTCATATTATATTATCACCTAACGTGATTGAACTTTGTTAAATATAAAATAAGAATAAAGATAGTCTAACAAACACGTCTCACAAATTTAATTTTCTCCCACAAACCTCATGTGTGACATGACATCTAAGTTGGTAGTCCTCACTATAACCGTTGTAGAATATATAGTAATTGTGTAGTGTAGATCCTAAGCAAAAGCTATTAAAAAATAAATAAAAATCGTGCATTCCTTTAACGATGAATGCGTGATAAATAAAAATCATGCTAGTTGAGGTTTTTTGGAAGATTTCTTCATCCCTCTATTGCTCCAACTCAAGGAACACGTTTTGACATTTTAACTATTTATTTTTGGAATTTAATGTGTGGATGACACGTGACGTGATAATTTAAAGGATCGAGAATGATTTCAATGTTATTCGATTAAGATAAAAATGTATATCATATTATATTATCACCTAAAGCAACCTAACGTAATTGAATTTTGTTAAGTATAAAATAAGAATAAAGATAGTCTAATAAACACATCTTACAAATTTAATTTTCTCCCACAAATCTCACATGGCATCTGAGTTGATAGTCCCCACCATAATTGTTGTAGAATGTATAGTAATTGTGTAGTGTAGGTCGTAAGCAAAAGCTATTAAAAAATAAATAAAAGTCATGCATTCATTCCTCGACGAAGGCATGATAAATAAAAATCATGCTAGTAGAGGTTTTTTCGGAAGATTTCTTCATTCCTCTGTTGCTCCAACTCCAGGAACATGTTTTGATATTTAACTATTTATTTTTGGAATTTAATGTTTGGATGACATGTAACGTGATTATTTAAAGGATCGATAATGATTTCGAATAAAGATAGTCTAACAAACATATCTCACAAACTTAACTTTCTTTCNCTCCTCCTCGCCGCGGCGAAGCTTCTTCTTCGCCCCGGCGAAGATTGGATTTCCAACTTCACCAAAACTCAACCAATTTCAAGGCAACAATTCAACCAACTCAACATACAAACTCAATTAAAGTTGAAACCATAAACTTTTAACTAATACAGTAAATCTTAAATACGTACCTCAAGTGGGATATTACATTCAATAACCTGCTATAAACCGCCATTGAACCGAGAAAATAGTGCGAACTGCCAATCCAACCGAACTGCTTGAAAAACCGGTCCAATATTTCAAAAGGGGAAAAAATCCCTAACCACTAAAAACATCATTCTCTTTGCAGTTTCTCTACGCAAAAATCCTCTGAAAATCTGAAATCTAAGCTACCCACTCAAATCGCCACTCAATCTCAATGAACTCCACTCTCTGAAGTATGAAATCACAACCATTGTGTCAATCGCAACTCTACTCTCTGAAATTGACGACGACGTCTTCCTCCCTCGCCGGAAAATGATGATGACAGCTCCATTCTTTGCTATTAATCGACGACAGCTCCATTCCTCGTTAGAAATCAACGACGACAGCTTCATTCCTTGCTGGAAATCGACGACAGCTCCATTCCTCGACGATGACGATGCCAACTCCATTCCTCGCTAGAAATCGACAATAGCACAGCTCCTTTTCAGAAAGTGTAAGTTTTTCATGAGTCACGACCCCTTCCATTTTTGCAAATCTAGTTGATGTATCTAAGTTCTTGTTATATGATGATGAGTTAGGAAATAATTTATAGCTTATCTAGATTGTTTCACCAGTCATGTCCATCTTGAATTAATTATGTGGGTGAGAATGGGTATTTGACTGATGCCAATGTTGTTACTCATAATTTGAGGAATACATTATCATTCTATAGGGAAGTTTATGTTATGGAAATGTTGTTACTGATGCCAATGCTGCTACTCATAATTTGAGGAATACATTATCAGTCTAAGATATGTATGAATGTTTAATTTTTATTTGGATATGTATTGTTTATATTTACAATTTAATTTAGGAAAAAATTAAAAAAAAGTTTTATAAAAAAAGGGAACACCGGTTCAAAACCGGTTAACAACTCTTTTTAAATTGGTTAACCGGTTTTTTGATTAACCGAAAAATTGATTTTTCCTCCAAATCGGTTCGATTTCGATTTAGAAAAGCGATTAACCGGTTCGGTTAACCACTTTTGAGCACCCTTAGTTGGCATACAAGACTGGAGTTCTTGCCATAGCCAACTGTTATGAAGTACAATTATTAGGGGCTAAGCCAACTGTTATGAAGTACAATTATTAGGGGCTATGTTTGACGCAAACATCTGTTGCATGCTTCAACACACTAAATCAAACAAAAAACACTACAAGGTAGAATAGTTGGCTGAGCTACTTTCCACAATAAGACGGAATCACATTTTTCAAAAGAATCATTGTTTCCAATTTCATTGTTAGATAACTTAAAATATAAACTAAAACTTATATTTTTAAGATAGCTCAAATAATCTAGATATGACTTGTTTACGAATAAGCAATATAAGCTTTGAACTATAAGATAACAGTCGAAATTACACAATTAAATATCTATACGGAGACTTGATGCAGTTTTTCCATAACATAAATTTCCCTATAGATTGATAAATAATCTCTACTTCTCATAATCAAATTTTGACCATTACTAACAATACATTAAAAATTAATATAAATAAAAGTCCGAAATGAAATTATTTTTTTATTTAATATATAATATATATTTTTATTTTTATTTTTATTTAATATATATATATATATTACTATATATATATATATATATATATATATATATATTTGTAAAACCGGTTCAAAAAACAGGTCGGTTAACCCTTTTATTTTTTCCCGAACCAAAAATTCGGTTTGAATTTTTCAAAACGTAATCGAACCATTTTTACGGTTCGGTTCGGTTCGGTTTGCATTTTTTGAACACCCCTAATGCCAACGACTTCAAATATAGAGGAATTCTTTTTTGTCATTAAGCTGTTGCGAACCATATCATACTTTTATGTTGTTTGCTCTTTTCCTTTGGCATATTTATGATCTTGTAGCTTTTATCATGTTTGTCCTTTCTTTTCGGTGCAGATTTGCATTAATTAGATTCAATCCTTGAATGCGTCCATAATATGCTGGTGTTTTAATAAGCCAATTATATACTAAATTGTTGTTATTTCTTAGGTGATAGGTAGATAAAGATTAAAAACAGACAATGTCAACATCTGGCTCTGAGTCTTTTTCACAATCTAGTAGAGGTAGGACTGATATAACATGGACACATGTTATTGAGGGTGTAGATCCAAATGGAAGGAAGACATTAAAATGTCTTCAGTGTGGGAAAGTAACTAGAGGAGGAGGTATTTTTAGAATGAAACAACATCTAGCTGGAACAAAGGGGGATGTTGGTGCTTGTTTAAAAGTTCCTTTTGATATTTAATACTTGATGAGAGAATCACTAAAAGACATTAGGATAAAGAATAAAGAGAAGGCTGATTCTAGTAAGTATAATACTCCTTATGGTGCTACCGTACATGGATTTGAGAGAGATATGTTAAATGAAGATAGTGAAGAGTTTCGTCCATCAGAAATTCACATAAATGAAGGTAGGTTTGGCAGTCAAAAACAAAGTACAATGCTAGACAAATCAAAAGAAAAAAACCTATTGGGGTTGGTGACTATTCTGCTCCAAAGACAATTGTTGGATCTCAACCATCAATTAGGATTTGTTTAGCTGGAAAAGATGCGACATGGAGAGCAGACGTGACTTTTTCAAGATTCTTTTATGATGTTTGCATCCCAATTAATGTTGTAAATTCAATTTATCTTCAGCCTTTGGTGGATGCTATAGCTGCAATTGGGCCTAGGTATAAATACCCAAACTATCATGGTTTACGTGTCAATTTGTTAAGAGATGCTAAGAAGGAAGTGCAACTTCTTGTTGATAGTTACAGAAAGATTTAGGAAAATGTTGGATGTACCTTAATGGTTAATGGTTGGACTGATAATTCACATAGGTCATTGATCAATTTTATGGTGTACTGTTTGGTGGGTGTCGAATCCAACAAATAATAAAATTCTCACTCTAAAAAAAATACAAATTGTAACAGTGATGAGCAAGGTCGTATCCACAGAGATTGGGTAGAATTATTTTGATGAAAATTAAAGCAAAGAAAAGGGGATTTTGAAATTTCGAAGTGAAATAAAAGAGAAAGCAATTATACTAAACTAAAAATTAAGAAGATATCAAAATCATGCAAATATCCAACCAAAGGTATAATTTCATAATTGGTTCAGAGAATTGATCACAGATACAAGGATAAAATCTTCTATTCTTCACTAAATTGGTTATGGTTATTAACAAGCTCTAACAACCTATCTCTCCTTACTTTCTCGATAACAAAAACAAGCTCTTTGATTACTTCCCTTGTTAATAAACAACCCTAAACAAGCTCTTAGGATTTAATCTATCGACAACATTAATAATTAGAGAGACTACCAATTCTAGCCAACAAATACACAAGCTCGATTCATTTAGACTAGATTATATATCTTCATAACATAAATCGAAAATCCCTTTATAATCAACTATGTTATTTTACCACTAATATTAGAACATTTAAACAATTACGGATTTAAAGTTCTAAATGGCAATCTATTGACCTGATAATTGAACAACGGGCCCTTTGCATCAATCAATCAAAACAATAATTGTTAATAAACATAGAAGATATATAAATAGTAAAGAAATAAAAGAACACTGAAAATTATTTAGATCTCACAAATCTTGAAGAACCAAAACTTCAATTATCCTTTAGTTGGAAGAAAAGTATTTAGCTACACATGATTAAAAGAATGCCTCAAGAAAAGAGAAGAGAGAGAGGTAGAGATAGATCTCCCCCTTTTTCTTGTGAATCTTCTCCCTATTTATAACTTCATCTAATAATAGTTACCCTATCTAGATCAGGAAATTAATTAAAAGCAAATCCCACCAAAATAGGGAGTCTTGGCAAATCCTAGAGATTAAGAAAGGGTAAATAAATCTTTCTAGTTGTCACGCATATCTTTTTCTCTGACAAATTCATAACCCTAGGTCAGAATCTCGGATCCAGTAAGGTGCGCCCACGCTTTATCTACTGACTAATTTTGTGAACATTTTGGGAAAACAGGACGTGCCCACACTTTAAGCGAAATCCGCTTCTGGAATGTATCTCTTTTTGAGCTCCGATTTTTTCTCTCCAAAACTCTTGATTTTGAATTCAATTTGATTTAACTCCTCAATCTACTCCACAAAATACGGAACATAATCAAAATCCAAGATTTAAGCATTTATAACCATTAAAACATGAGGAAATATAACAAATATATAGATATTATGAATGCTTATCAATTGTACTAAGGGAGTTTGTTTTGTGAAATCAGTTGATGCTTCAGATGTTGTGAAAGATGTTGGGACATTGTTGAAGATGTTTTAGGAGGTAGCTTTATAGATTGGACCAAATAGTATTGTCCATTTTGTCACAGACAATGGATCCAATTATAAAGCTGCTAGAAGAATGTTGTCTAAGAAATATCCGAGTATTACTTGGTCACCCAGTGTAGCACATAGCATAAATTTGGTGTTAAAAGACATAGCTAAGATGGATCACATAGTTTATCTTGCGAGACGCGCTTCCGAGGTGACGAAGTTTGTATATAATCATACATTCTTGATAGCTTGGTTGAGGAAAAGACAGGTAATATACCTTTAGCTCATGTTCTTGTCAAGTCATAACATAATATGCATTTTTTATAATTGACTAACATCTGTTATTTATCAATTGAACAGAGTTGGACAGAAATTGTCCGTCCGAGTACGACCCATTTTGCTACAACTTTCATTGCAATGAGAAGTCTTCATGAGCACAAACATGACTTGCAAGCCATGGTGACAAATAAGTCATTTGTCGATTCTCGATATGCAAAAAGTAATAAAGGCAAACATGTTATTGGCATAATTCTAGATAACAATTTTTGGGATGATATGAGCAAGATCCAAAGTTGTGAATCCATTGATGCGCTTGCTGTGGGTTGTTGACTCATATAAGATGCCTGCAATATGATATGTGTATGATGGAATGTACAGAGCGAAAAATGCAATTAAGAAGTTGTTTAAAATAAAAAGAGATTGTACCAGCCTTATACACTAATTATTAAGCTACGCTGGGATAGAACGTTGCACCATGATGTCCATGCTGCGGCTTATTATTTGAATCTTATCTTTAAATATGACGAAGCATCTTTTTGCGCGAAGCCAAAAGTCATGAGTGGTTTCCTTGATACTATTGACAGTAAAGCAGGTGCGTTCAATTTGAACAAGACAAGGTTAATGGAAGAGAGTAGATTATATTCAAATTGGGAGGAAAGCTTTTCTAGTGAGCTTGCTCTTGAAACCGCCAAAACCACACATTCTGGTACGTAATAGTTATAAAATTTATGAGTTCTTTTGTTTTTTAAGTCTAATTTATTTATTATATTTAATTTTCAATTAGATGAATGGTGGAGATCATTTGGGTATAGTACTCCAAATTTGCAAAACTTTGCAATAAAAATTCTTAGCCAAACTTTAAGCTCTTCGGGGTGTGAACAAAATTGGAGTGTTTTTTAGCGCATACATACTAAAAAGAGAAATAGATTGGAGTATCAAAGGTTGAATGATCTTGTTTTTGTTCACTATAACTTGCATTTGCAAAACAGGTATAAAACATTGTCAATTATTCAATTATGCATCACTCTTATTGTTATTATCTATTATTTTCCTTGATATTTTACTTGTCATGCTTTTAATATTTCATTATGGTATTTTAGGAGATCTTACAAAAAAACAAGTTTCAATCCTATTGATTATAAAAGTATTGACAAAATTAAAGGTTGGATAATTGACGATGAAGAGGAGGTTAGTGAACTTAATTATGAGGAGTTGGAACAAATGTTATATGGAGAAAGATCTATTCCTGCTGGAGTTGCTAATCACCCTTCTTTTAATGATTCAACCGATGGTTCAGAATGTTGGTTTCAAATATTTAAGCAACTTAGTATATATTTTAAATTAAATTACAAGCTTTAACTTATAAGTTCTGTTTTTTACTCAAATTTATGTATACGATGGTGATGGTTATGATGATGATGGTGATGGTTATGATGATGATGATGATAATGAATTTTGATGGTAGTGTGTGAAGCTCTATCAACATGGAGACAGATCAAAGAAAAAACATTTGCACCAAATGTTTTGTTATTAATTATTATGTATTTTGTCATTTAATATGTAATGGATTGTAACGCCCAGCATGGAGGTACATGATTTAATTTATGTTTTTATAGCCCTTAGTTAATTTTTGTTAAAGTGATTTTAAGAGAATATGAAGAAAATGCCTTAAACTTGCATTAAGGGTAAAATGGTCTTTTCACTCAAAATTACTTGAAAAAGTGGGAAGTGAAAAGAGATAGAATTTCATAGAGAATGCATTAGAAGTGAGGGCATGTAATTGACTAAGGGACATAGATGAAATTTCTAAGAAAGAGTAAGGGCAAAATGGGAAAGTGTGTTTATAAACTAAAGTGTTAAGCGTTTGAAACCATTATTTTCTTCATTCCACCGCCACACTCCTCCCCCATTTTCTCTCAAATTTTCATTCAATCCTCCAAGGATTTTGAGGGCTTTTGAGTGGTTTTTATAGGGTTTTGATATTAGGCTTCAAGAGGTAAGGATTCTTGCTCTTTATCTATGTTTTATTTGTGTAAAAGTTGAGTTCTTATGGAGTTTATGTTTAGGGTTAAGAGAAGATTTGAATCCAACAAGAGTAGAGAGCTTAGTAAAGACTACTCAAGCATAAGGTAAGTAAATTCCACTCAAAATCCAACTTAAGTTAAAGTTTAAGAAAATCAAGTGAGTAGAGATTTCTTTTAAATATACATATGTTATGATTATTGAGAAATTGAGATGAGATGGATGATTAGTTATGCTTGTTGTTGGATATACTTGAATATGAGGAGTGTATGTGATGGCTTGATGATGGGTTGAAATTGGAATAATTGGAGAAACTTTTGGGAGTATTTTTGCCGTGTAGGTATGGTGATGTTACAAGAGAGTTTTTCTCTCAATTTGGATGGTTTAAGAAACAAATAGAATGATAATTACATTAGGGTTTGTTTATGCACAAGTATTATTTGATGAAATGCCTAAGAGAAGTATGAGTTGAGTAGAAACCTTAATTTTATACAACATTGCATATGTGCATTTTATAAGTGCATTTAAGTAAGAAATTTTAAGCATGAGCCATCCATATGCATATAATTGTGTATGTGTAGAAACTTAAGAAAGAATAAAGAATAAAGAAAGAAAAAATAAAACATTCTAAGAGTAAAGAGAAAGAAAGAATAACCATTAAAGAATTAAAGAAAGAAAAAGTGTTAAAGAATAGAAAAGAATAGGTTGGTTTGATGGGAAACTGTGAGTGTTAAGAAGAAATTCCCACATACACGTTACCTTAATTGAGTGGCATAAGAAGAAGAAGAATTGTACGACCCATAAGAGTGTATGTGGATGAGGGTTGTACCAAGAAGAATTCTTACATACACGTCACCTTAATTGAGTGGCCTAAGAAGAAAGAAGAATTTGTACGGTCCGCAAGAGTGCATGTAGATGAGGACTATACTCACTCACATGGTCAAGGTTCCGAATTCATACATCAACTGAGTTCGATCGGCAAAAAATAAAAAAAGAAGGAATAAGAAAAGAAAAGAAAGAATAAGAAAGAATGAGAAAACTTGAACAAACAAAGAAAAGAAAAGAAAAGAAACAAGAAAGAAAAGAGAAGCTTGGGCAAGCAAGATAAGAAGAGAAAAGAAAAGCATAGAAAGAAAAAGAAAAGAAATAGAAAGAAGAAATAAAATGCAATTTTATGCATTATTGCATATGCATTTCATTTATGCATATTCCCATGAATTTTATTATGGTTAGAAAGAATAGAAGAGTAGCAAGAAGAGAAAGAATAGAAAGAATAGAAAGAGTAAGAAAGAAAGAACAGAAAGAAAGAAAGAAACAGAGAGAATTAGAAAGAAAGAAAAGAATAGTGAGAATTAGAAACAGAGAAAGAAAGAAGAAGAGAATTAAGTAAGGAAAGAATCAAAGAAGAAGAAAAGTTAAGAGATTTACTTACTGAGCATTTTTATGTTCACCCCGTTGTTTTTCATGTTTTTGCAAGAAATAGGTGAGCAGCGGTCGGAAGGACATCGACAAGCGGAGAGAATTGGCATTACTATCCACCGTTGCTAAGTTTTTGTACTTATTATTTTGATATATATAAAGAATTATATTTTGTATGTAAAGAAAAATTTGGGTTCAGCTATTTTCATATGCTAATTATGCATGTTTTTATAGTATATGTTATAAAATATACTATTAGAAAGAAGTCATTACATGGATGAACACAACATCATGTTTGGATTTAGACTTTGGATTGTTGTTAAATCTTAAATAGTTAAATTATGTTGGGATTGTTATTGAATTTGAACTTTGAATCATGTTGGGCAGTAATTAAGTTGTTAATGTCTTATTAAAAATAGAAATCTTAAAATCTAAAAAAACAGGTTTTTTTTTTTTTTTTTTTTTGCAGTGCTGATGTCACCGGTCCAACCTACTGGTCTAACCAGTTGGATCGGTTGACTAGTGACCCAAGCAGCAGTCAATCAGTTGGACCGGTTGACTCGTGACCTATGCAACAGACTGGATTGCCCTCTGGTCCGGGTTTTAAAACAGTGTGAAAGGCTAGTAGAATGCTTGTCGGATAAACTTTTGTGTTGGCATTCTAAGACCATCTTCAACACATTGCACCAATTTGGTGTAAAACACTATTCCATCTCCCACCCACAACACCAAATATTACACCAAAAAGAATATTCCTTAGAATATTCTTTTTTCTTCTTTCATTGTAATAATCAACAATTAATTTATTTTACTCATTATTTTTGTGTATATTAATTAAATATTGGGAATGATATTTTTATTAAATAAAAATTATTTTGAAAATTATACTAATTTAATAAAATTAAACATTTATTTAATCAAATAAACATTACATTTAATATAGAAAAACATTACATCTAATATAAAATGATAAAAAAAAAAACAACAATAACAACACAAAGGTAAAATTCCATATTGATAGTAATTTAATTTTCTGAATTAGTATGTTCTTCCCACAAATAATCAATTAATGCATTTCGAAGAGCATGATGAGTCTTTGTATCCTTGATTTGTTTATGTCGAGCAAAAAAATTTCGAAATCAGACATTCTCAAATTTGGTGTTAATTTTTATTTTAAGTTATTTATAGTTTAATATTTGCATTGAATAAAGTTCTATTTTTAATTTTTCATCATTTTTTGAATTATATTATTATTATGAATTTATTATTATAAATAATAATCAAATTAAATTAAATACAAATAATCAAATTTGGTGTGATTTTTTGTGTAAAATTTAATACTTAAATTAACTTAACAAAACTAAAAACAAAAACAAAAAAAAAAGCAAAATTAAAAAAAAAAAATTATTGGGCGCTACAGCGCTACACCATTTTGGCGTGGGTTGGAGATATCCTAATATTCTATTAGTGCGCCGTTAAAATGTTTTAATCATAATTTGACCCTAGCCATTTTTGTACAGTTATATGCTTAATTAATTAAATTATATTTCTGACATTTCATTTTCATAAACAATGACGTAATTAAGAGGTTAATTAATTAAATTAAACCATGATTTGACATGATTCGCATATATAGTATGATAAAGAAAGGAAAGAATAGTTAGTTAACTCACTTGGGTCTTCCTGACAGGGAAAGGAAGGCACAAAAGATTCCTTTGGGATCGGAGCGTGGAAAAGCGCGTGGGATTAAAAATGTTTTATAGGATTTGTTTTTCAAACCAAATATGACCCACGTGAGTGTGTAGAGAGACAGCTCATTGGGAACAAGCCACTCACATGACACGCTTACCACTACTTCACCGCCTTTTCATTCTTTTCCATACTCTCTACTCGCTCTACGCGTTATTACTATCTATAGAATTGGATTTAGAAACTTTTGTCTTGGAAGGGAGTTAAACGATATTCCAAGGGTATCTTCGTAATTGTAGGACATGACGTGGTAACCCTGGTATGGCATATATGGGACCATAGGTTATATAAATCATAAAGCGTACAAAGGTCATACATATTCACGTGTTTTTGCTGCTTTTTTATTTTATTTTTATCTGAACTCTCTCGTTGTATTGATAGCATTATAGCAAAAGTCTTAATTTGCAAGTTTGATGTGACAAATTAATAATTAGTGTTAATCCTTTAAATACTTTCACATGTTTCAAGTTTATGTGATTAAACTATAGGTTATAATAATTTATAACGATATTGATAAATATTTTACATATTAAATACGCTCATAAATTATGAAGGAAAAAGATTGATTAATTAAATATTTAATGTTTTGTTATTTTCTTCATAATATATTTTTTTAAATCCATCTTTTTTACAAGGTTAAAATAAAAATTGAATTACTTATAGATCATAATTTTATAATAAATCTTAAATATTTTTGTTTCATATGAAAATCCTTCGAAAATATATCAATATATTAACTCTCAATTTGTAAACATATAAATATTACTTTTAAAATCCAAAAAAGATATAATTTCTATATATTCCAATGATTGTCTTTACATTATAAGATCTATAGCTATTTATGTAAAATGTTACATCTCTAAATATAGCAATCCAACCGCAATAGAAAAATCTATAACGTTTAGGATTGTATATCCTAGTTCTTGTTTTCTTTTGTGCTTCTTTATCTTGTGTGTCTAGCCGTAATATTAGGGGGTTTTTCCCGTTACTTTTTATACAAATTACTAATTATCCAAAAGAGTGCATAGGACAAAATTACAATTCACTCCTTTCCATGAAACTTACCAATCACGTGTACATATTTTTATTTTATCCAGAATGATGTCATCAATTTTTTTTTAATTTTGATATTATCAGAATATCACATTATTATGCTTTAAAATTATTATTCATTAAGTTAAAAATTAATTTCATCATTTATTATTGCTTTAAAAAAAAAAAATTTCTTCGATATTTATCTCTCAATTGTTGACTGCCTCGTCCTTCCTCCGCTACCCACCAGATCCAATCTATATAAATCCTGTCTGTGTCTGAAGCGAATTTAAATTTTAAAAACGAAAAAAAATCTTATTCAGATCATACAGCGTGTTTTACACGTGGCATATGTATGCAGCGAGTATATGCTACAGTCTACAATTGAGAGTACGATAATCTCCAACTCATTGAATGTAGGCTATTAAGGGTTACATCTCGTAATTTAATATCATTTAACTTTTAATTTTTAATTTTTTTTTTTCACACATACTATATATATATACCACTGCCTTCTCCTCCCCACTATCCGAAAAACGCTCTATACTATATCTCCTCCTCTCTCAATATTCTACGCAATCGGCGCACGTTAGTCGCTTGCACACCGACTCAGTCGAAGCAGAGAGTTTAGTTTTACGCCAGTTAACTCGTCGTAAACGGAAATGGCGACCGCAGCCGTGAAATTGGATCTGGACGGGAGGCCGATAAAGCCGATGACGATATGCATGATCGGTGCCGGAGGTTTCATCGGCTCTCACCTCTGCGAGAAGATTCTCTTCGAGACGCCTCACAAGATTCTGGCGCTCGATGTTTATAATGACAAGATCAAGCACTTGCTTGAGCCGGAGTCGACTACTTGGACCGACCGGATCCAGTTCCACCGACTCAACATTAAGCACGATTCGCGCCTCGAAGGCCTTATCAAGATGGCAGATCTGGTAATTTCCGTCATCTTTGTTTCTTGGTGTTTCTTGGATTTGATCGTAATGTAGTGGCATTTTTGTAAATAATGCGGGGTTTTTTGGTGGTGCAGACGATTAATCTAGCGGCGATCTGTACGCCGGCTGATTACAACACGCGTCCTCTTGACACGATCTACAGTAACTTTATCGACGCACTTCCTGTGGTACGTATTTCATGCATGTTCTTTTTTGTTCCTAGTTAAAACGTAGTCATTTTCGGTGGGTGAGTTGAGTTTGTTCTTTGTTCGGTTGTTGTTGATTTTGTTAATGTGAAGGTCAAATACTGTTCGGAGAACAACAAGCGTCTGATTCACTTCTCAACTTGTGAAGTGTATGGAAAAACTATTGGAAGCTTTCTGCCTAAAGACAGCCCACTTCGTCAGGTAACACTTGCCTTCGAATTGAAGATCTGCTGATTTAGCAGAAATGAACAAGTCATATTACATTTAGGTTTGAGAGACTTGTTTCTTATGGTTACCGTTAGAATCTTTGACTTGTAATATAGGTTTTGCTTCTTGGATTGTGTGATTTTCTATAAATTATGAACAACGAACCATAGCACCGGGGGGGAATTTTTGTCCTTCCCGTTGGGCAGTTGAAGTGGTCTACTACCAGATACTTTATAAATCACCCAAATTTATTGAATGACAAGATTTTATATTCCCATCCGTAGTCCCCAGTTCTGATTTGGGTTTCCGGCTATTTATTAAAGAAAATACCAACTGGCCTAAAGAAAGTACCAACCGACCTTCTTGTCTTTTATGAGTGATTAAATAGTTTTAACATTTGTCTATAATATTTTACTAGATATGTGCAGATGGTTATACATGTGTCTGATTATGTGAATTAGCAATCAGTTTCCTTCTCTTTTCTGGCATTAAGCTTGCTTAGGCGATTTTTCTGTTTTCAGATTAAAAGTTCGAATGGAATATATAACAGTGTACCGTTTCCTTCTATACATCAGGCTTGTACATATTGAGTTTACCAAATAATTTCAGGAATATAATAAGAACAAATAGAAGCGAAGTCAATGGGTTGTTGGTACGGCAATACGTTTGTTTATGATGTGAAGCATTTCTTGCTGGATTCAGTACAATGCATCTTTTATTTAGTGCGATTTGAAGTTGCCACTTGAAATCTTCTATTTACAAATCAAATTTCTTTACAATTTTGTTGGATGTGCCATAGATCTTTGATTTATGGTCTGTATTCTTCTTTCCCATAGCATGTCTAAATTATTGTAAACAAGAGCGTACGCTGCGTTCAGATTGTTTATTTGGTGGAACTGGTATTTCTTTGTTTTATATCAAATAGGTTTAATTACTTTTATGATTAAGCACTTAGTTATTTTCTGATAAGTTAACTTACTATTCTGGTCCCAGATTTAAGTTTCAAATATGTACTCATTTAGATGCTATGTTTGATGATAGGATCCTGCTTACTATGTTCTTAAAGAAGATACCTCGCCCTGCATTTTTGGTTCCATTGAGAAGCAGCGGTGGTCGTATGCATGTGCAAAGCAATTGATTGAGAGGCTTATATATGGTGAGAATCCTACCATTTGTTCCAACTGTTCTTTACTTTGTAAACATATTTTTTAACTCATTTTCCTAATGACTACAGCTGAGGGTGCTGAGAATGGTCTTGAATTCACCATTGTGAGACCTTTTAACTGGATTGGACCCAGGATGGATTTCATACCTGGCATTGATGGTCCAAGTGAGGGTGTTCCCAGGGTTCTGGCGTGCTTTAGTAATGTAAGTTCAAGATTTCAGCAAACCAATGTTTTTGTTTTTGCTATGCTTTGGAGGATCGTAATCATACTCTTGTTTTTGTCTCTTGTCTCAGAATCTCTTACGTCGTCAACCACTCAAGCTTGTGGATGGTGGCCAATCTCAGAGAACTTTTGTTTATATAAAGGATGCAATTGAAGCTGTTCTGTTGATGATTGTATGTTTTTAGTGTCTCCTCATTTGTTTATCTTTCATGTATGGCATTTAAGATGAGTAGCTAAGTAGTTTGGTCTCATATTGTAGGAAAATCCTGCGAGGGCTAACGGTCAGATTTTCAATGTGGGCAATCCCCACAATGAAGTTACAGTTCGACAGCTTGCTGAAATGATGACTGAGGTGAATGTTTTTACTTTACATGACATTTATGTTTTCCAACTGTTGTGTGTTAAACATTACTAGGAACCAGTAGTTAACTCTTTTTGTGTTTTACAGGTCTACTCAAAGGTGAGTGCAGAACCTGTTCTGGAGGAGCCAACCATTGATGTTAGCTCCAAAGAATTTTATGGTGAGGGATATGATGATAGTGACAAGAGGATTCCAGACATGACAATAATAAATAGACAACTTGGTATTGTCTTTTTTCCTAGAGTGTTTTTAAGATCTTTATATTTCCTGGTTTTGAAAGGTAAGATCTTGATGATATGTATTTTGTTATCTGCAGGTTGGAACCCGAAGACATCACTTTGGGACTTGCTGGAATCAACCCTTACCTATCAGCACAGGACATATGCGGAGGCCATTAGGCAGGCCGTATCAAAACCAGTTGCATCCAGCTAAGTGGATAGGAGAGTTGAGATGCATAATGTAAGGGGGATTTTCTCTTAGGTGTGCTTGTGGCAAATGTTTAAATTCTTTTTTGAGCAAGTCTTAAATATATCTGAATGGTTGATTCAAATATACGCTACATTTTTTTTGTCTCTCTTGAGTGTCGGTAGTCAATAGCTCATTGTAGCTCAGGAAGCTGCATGTTGAGATGAGAAGACGATTAGACTCAAATAGGGAATTAAATAATGTTTTACTGTAACATGGGTTACCACATGTTTTAGGGGCAATTATACAAGGAAAGGTGTTTTTGTTTTTTCTCTGGGGGTTTGCCTGTTCTTTCCCCTATCTTTGTCTCTCCTGGGGTGTGTTGTATTAATTTGTTTGACCCTCTCAGGTTCATAATTCCTTTAAATTATTATTTATTTCATAAGGGGGAAAGATAAACATGATTATTTATTCTTTAAGGTTTCTGTATCGCACAAATATATGATGGTTTGGGTTTGATTTCCAATGAAGGATGTATTAAGTAGTTTTTCTTTTCTGAAAATAAATAAAATCAACTTGTTTTTCGTGCTTTTGTAAATGGCGTGCCTCGGGTTCTTACTTCTTATATTTCATTCTAGCGTTATCCATCTACCAGAAGTATAAGGACTTTTAAGTGGGGCTGCAATTTAAATAGCTTTTATCTGATAATAGAAATTGGTTTTTGAAGCGTTTTGAATAATTACAACTTCCATTAAACTTTGAACTAGGTTCCCTACAAGAGTAAGTTGATTTGATTACGGCAGATTAAGCCCTTATTCGTCCTGCATTGGCCTATATTATAACCCCTCTTTTTATACTGAATCCTGTTGGCTCGGTTTGTTTAGTTTTTTATAATTGTATTTTCTTCTGAATAGGATTTAATTAAATATGATAGGATTTTGTGAATGTGTTTGGTACATTTTTTGAAAATATTTAAATTATTTTTTAATCTCCTATATTTGTCAATTTAGTTAAACATTCGTTACAATAAAAGTTTATAAATAAAGTTTATAAATGAACAAAAACACCTCTATCCAATACCCACCTCTGTTTTAAAAATCGGATCGATCGGTTGGATCGGGACTTGGTAGCTTCTCTAGTCCAGATCAGGTCTTAGGGGGGTTTTTGTAATATTTTAAAATAAAAAGGGTTAATTGGTAATTTATTGGCATTTTTTAAAATAAATAAAAATTTTAGGGACTAATTGATCTTTTTAGGAGAATTTTTGTAATATATTAAAATTTAAGGGATTAATATGTAATTTTTTAAAAATAAAATAGTTGTTGACGTCATCGGTCCAACCGATTGACCCGGACAGCAAAACGGGTTGCCCTTCGGTCCGGGTTTTAAAACAATGGTACCCACCCAATAAATGTTGGTAGTTGGCTATAATCATTGGACAGTGGTTAGAAGTTATCGGAATGGTGCAAGATCGGTTGGATATGGTCGATCGTGTGTCGATCTGGTAGGAAATGACCAAATCTACGGCCAAAGATCTAGACGTTGTTTGACCTTCAATGACGGAAGAAAACGGCTAAATTTTTTGTCATAGATCTGGCCGTCTCAAGCTAGATTGGCGCACGACTGGTTAGATCCAATTAATCGTGTGTCGTTACAGCGTCGACGGTTGGCGGTGGTAGCAGTTGGTAGTGCCGACGGTTGTTGGTAGGTGATAATGGTTTGGGTGGATGGGAGTGTTTTTGTTAATTTTAAAACTTATTGAGAAAATTAATTGTTAATGTTTTGAGTTGAATAGAATATGATTGAATTTTAAAGAATATTAAAACAAACATATTTTTCATTTTTTAGGATAGGAGAGTAAAATAAGATATGGTTATAATCTCTGTTTTAAAACCCAGACCGGACCGGTCGGTTCAACTGGTTCGACCAGACCCGATCTTATGTCTTGTCTGAGCCAATATAAAACCTGGTTATAATAAAAAAAACCGTGTTAACCCGCCATTGAATCGGATGAACAGTTCCACTACTCGGTCCAATCGACCCGCCAGCTAAACCGATTCACTTTTTCAAATGAAAAAAAAACCCTAACTCTATACTTTTTAAGTTTTTCTGTGCAAAATACCAAAGGCCTCCCTTGCTCGACGACGATGACGTCTCCCTCCCTCGTTGGAAATCGACGATGACAGGACCTCCTTCGCTTGATGACGGCAACGCCTCTCTCCCTCGTTGGAAATCAACAACGACGATGCCTCCTTTGCTCGAAATCGACGACAACGATGCATTTCTCCCTCGCTTAAGCTTTGTAAAGGTATTTCCACCGTAAAAAATGCTTAGTAAAATCGACGACAACTTCCTTTTTCTGGATTTTGCATGTTTCGGTTGAGTTGAGTTTTGTTATCTCAAAAATGCTTGGAAGTTTTGTTAGTTGTATTTGTTTTGAGAAGGGAAATAAGAGTCGGTTAATTAAATAATGGAAAGCTTGCTTGTTAGGTGAAATTTTTGGGCGTTGGTCTGCACTCTGGTGTGGTTGTCATTAATTCTGCTTGTGGGTGAAATTTTTGTTGGGTGGAACTGGAAAGAATGGGTGAGAGACAGATGTTTGGCTTGTTCATTAATTCTAGAGTAATACTACACTTACAAAGAAATTTTACAAAGATCTCCATACAAAGTGATGTGGCAAAAAATGAATGGAAGAGTGAATTTAATGAGTTTGACTTTTTGTTTCAGTCTTCCATTCATATTTTGCCACCTCACTTTGTATGGAAATCTTTGTAAGATTTCTTTGTAAGTATAGTATTATTGTTAATTCTAAAGTTGACTCCCTTTGTTGGCGGAATTGTTATAATAAAAAAAGTTCTTTTATTTATATATTGTATTTGCATTTTATATGTTTATGGACTCCATGAATTGATGGATATTGAAGGATCTAGGACTTGGGTTTCAGATTTAATTAAATTGGTGTTTGGGTTCAATCATCAATGAAAGTGATTGGGTTCAATGGAAGTAATTGGGTCCAATGGTAAACATAACAATAATTATTTAAACATATTATATTAAAGAATATGATGATGTCATCGGTCCAACCGGCCGGACTAATCAGTTGGACCAGTTGACCTGTGACTCGGACAGTAAAATGGGTTATCCTCTGGTCCAGGTTTTAAAACAGTGGTTAGAATAGAGTAATAAACGCAGCCTTTATCTTCCATTACTGTACAATACAAGGACTGAAGGACTAAAGAAAGTGTTTGGGTGAGTCTCCAATCAAGGATTTCAGATTTTCAGTAACAGGAATAAGGAAGGAGGATGGATGGAAATTCGCCAAATAGGAAAAGGGATGACATCCCAACATTTAGTTAAATATCTATATGTATATGTCGGGTGTGTATGGTATTCTCACTTGGAAGGTTTATTGATAGATGGCGTGGCTTGCCGTAGCCAGGAGGGAGGACAATTGTAAAGTAGATTCCGCACAAACACATGTGCTATGGCTGGATGGTTGAAAAGGAATGAAAGATGAAACTTTTGTCTTAAATGGTTTGTATTTCATAAATTGTGGAAGACAGATAGAAGGTTTTTGTCCTCATAGCTTCAAAATTAAAAAAAAAAAAAATAGAAAAGAAATACTCAATATTATGTTGAAGAGCTATCCAGCCACTATTCAACGTTATAAGATACTGTTCAGATTGCTAAGTGGTGCCCTGCCCAACTTGGACAAACAGCAGTTTAAAGGAATGTATTTTCATCTGTGGCTGTGACTGTCCAACATGTTAATCCGCATAATTGACAAAACGTTTCAAAATCTTTGTTGATATAATCAATAGAATAAGCAATGAGGTTTCGGTTGAAGAATTGTTGGGAGGGAGTTGGTGATTGTAGTGGACTTTTGGTTATGCTTTACACTTACAGTCAGCAGTCCAGAAAAGAAAAGGTTAACAAAGCAGTAGTAGTCTTCCTCATCTCCATCCTCGTTTGGTATCTTTTCAAAAATCTCCAGCTACTGGGGATTTCCATTGCGTCAGTGGGCCTCTTTTGTTCGTTCCATTTTGTCACACCAAAACCTCAAAAGTCAATTACCAATGTGTTGCTTTTATAACTCAAAACATAACCCATTTGGTTTATCAATTTCGTTGCTTTTATGAAGAAACAAAATAATTACCCAATTACGAAAACAAGTTTTTGGACCAGCTTTAATGTTGGGCTCATATTGGGCTCATAAAATGGTTTTAAATGAAAATTTTTCTTTCAAAAGTACATAAAAAGAATCCTAAAAATAATCAAAACCCCTTAAAAACATCAATTACGCTTTTACATAATTATTCAAAAGGTTTTTAATACTTTTTGAACGAAACAGATACGTTTCATTTTTAACTATCTCATATTGAAACATTCTAAGTCTAATAATTTGATATTAATTTTTTTTTTTTTTAAGGGTAACCCATTTGGGAAGTGATTTTGATTATGAGGTTCTTGAGTGTCAATTACTGTTTTATTATCATTATTGGATGAAGAGAATCTTGTTTGGGGTTGATCTGGGTCAAATTTGACAAGTTATAATTAGGAGAAATTGAGTGGTCTGTAAATTATTACAGCCCATCTATCAAGAGAAAAATAAGATGTCGCAATTATCAAAAGTATTTTTCTTTTTTTGAAAGCCTTTCATGATTTTGATTCATCCTTTCCGGTCAACCTTATGTTTCTTGATTTGACATTAATATATTTAAGTACATAACACCATTTAATTGAATATTCAATTTAATAATTAAATTTAGTTTTTAATCTAATATTTGTAATCAATGTGGTTAGGCTCTTTAATTATGAATATAACATTATATTGACATGACCTAATAATGTGACAATGTTAAGTTCATGTAATGATTAATAATGTTAGCAATATAAGAATTGACTAAACCCTTTAATAATTTTGGAATCAATCTCTAATGTAAGTAAATTGATTTTTATTGAGATTTTAAAAGTAAAGAAATTAACCATTTAATCTATTAAACAGCATATTGCATTGACTTATTATTTTCCCCCTTAATATGACTTTGACACTAATTAAATTTGTAATTTTACATTACCTTCTTTATTTTAACACAAAATCAACAGATTGGTGCTTAATGATATGGGAAATACAAAGAAATTAAAAAAAAAAAAAAAAATTGTGGAAAGTTTTTAAAGAATATATATATATTATATAAACATATAAATTGGTGTGTAGCTAATAGATCAATCCTTTATTATTTTTAGAAAATGGTTTTACAAATATATTTTTAAAAAATATTCTAATCAAACTAACCTCTCCCTCCCATACACCTTACACTATTAAAAAAGGAAAAAAAAAAGTTATAAATGTTTTAATTACCTTTATTAAATATATATGAATAAACAAATTAAAAGAACATTAATTATTTGGGTCATATTCAAACTAATAATCACAAATGATTCGCACCCATCGATTCTTGTTCCATTGCTTGTTCTTGTCTCCACAACCTGTTCATAACTTTGTGTCCCACATCGATTATGATGGTAGAGCTACAGCCAACATTCACCATCACATGAAATTGGAAATTAATAAAGTTTATTTGAATTCTTCGCCACTACAAAAATTTGTTTTCATCTTTATTATTTGAGTAAACTACTTTTTTTCATCCAAATAATGGTTTAATGACACTTTTTCATCCAAAAAGTTTCAAAAGACAATTTTACTATCCAAACGTTATGTTCCATTAATAATTTCCATTACATACAGTAATATTCATTATGAAAACGAAAATACTATTCTCTCTTTTTGGGTCCTTGTAATTTTTCCTTTCATTTCCTATTATTATTATTTTGGTTATCTTTTAATCGCCATCATATCTTCCTTCTACGTTGGAGGCTGCGACGCAGGCATAACCTAGAACCGCCAGTTGGGCTGGCGATGTTGCAACCTTTAGCCACGAGCTGGACTGGCTGTGACGCCACCAACTCAGCTCGCAGTTGGACATAGCTTCACATCCAACCAAATTGCGATTGGAGGCAGCGTCACAAACACCCAGCTCGGTCACAACATTGATGTCAACACCACAACGCCCTCTCTTTTCCTGCACACATTTTTCTGCCTACCTCCCTCGCTAGTTCTTCATCACCCCAAACCCATTTTGCTTACCTCTCCAACGAGCCGTCGCCTCAAAGACCTCCTCTCTCCTTCGGAGTCGCGCAACCTCGCAACTGCGCACAACCACTTCCATTTGCCCCATCATCCCCCACCGGTCGCTCCTTGTCATCTCACACCCCCACCCCTGCCTTTGTTGTTGATGTTTAGAGAAGTTTGTGTTTGATGGTTGAAAGTGGATTGTTTTGTTAACTTTGTGGAGTTTGATTTGGTTTTGAAGTGTTGTTTTTTATTTTTGCTTTGTGGAAGGTTCGGATGATTTTTGCCATATCCAAGCCCATCACACAGTTACCTTGCCAAGTTGCTCACTACATGTTCGTCTAAACCCCACCCAATGTCCACTACGTGAGCCCCCAGCTTGCCCCATGCATAGTGCTCAGTCGCTTGAATCAAGGGTATGAAGTTTGGTGGGTGGCGCATAATGTTAATTGACCATCCTGTTCTTATTTATAATAAAATTTTTATCATCTTGCCCTTCTTCATAACGAAATTTACTAACGAATCTGTGCTGTGGGTAATAAAATTATATTTTGAAACTTTTTGGATGAGAAAGTGCCATTAGACCATTTTTTGGGTGGGAAAAAAACATTTACTCTTACTATTTATATGATTTAGATCCTTTCTTTAATGTTATATGCTAAAAGAATATTGTAATATATCATCTATATTATGCTATATAGTATATTATCCTATTGTATTAATACTACAAAAAATGTTATATGATGTTTGATAAAATATTTTATTACATTAGTTTTATATTGTACTATATTGTATTAGGATAATACTTTTTTCTCTTGAAATTTAAAACTAATAATATTGTTTTTCATTAAAAAAATTAAATAATAATATTTTATTGGAGTCTTTAAATAGACATTTATAATGAACACAATATGCTATGCTTTACTTCAACAAGTTAAATATTAAATAAAAAATAANTGTAAATTATTACAGCCCATCTATCAAGAGAAAAATAAGATGTCGCAATTATCAAAAGTATTTTTCTTTTTTTGAAAGCATTTCATGATTTTGATTCATCCTTTCCGGTCAACCTTATGTTTCTTGATTTGACATTAATATATTTAAGTACATAACACCATTTAATTGAATATTCAATTTAATAATTCAATTTAGTTTTTAATCTAATATTTGTGATCAATGTGGTTAGGCTCTTTAATTATGAATATAACATTATATTGACATGACCTAACAATGTGACAATGTTAAGTTAATATAATGATTAATAATGTTAGCAATATAAGAATTGACTAAACCCTTTAATAATTTTGGAATCAATCTCTAATGTAAGTAAATTGATTTTTATTGAGATTTTAAAAGTAAAGAAATTAACCATTTAATCTATTAAACAGCATATTGCATTGACTTATTATTTTCCCCTTTAATATGACTTTGACACTAATTAAATTTGTAATTTTACATTACCTTCTTTATTTTAACACAAAATCAACAGATTGGTGCTTAATGATATGGGAAATACAAAGAAATTAAAAAAAAAAAAAAAAATTGTGGAAAGTTTTTAAAGAATATATATATATTATATAAACATATAAATTGGTGTGTAGCTAATAGATCAATCCTTTATTATTTTTAGAAAATGGTTTTACAAATATATTTTTAAAAAATATTCTAATCAAACTAACCTCTCCCTCCCATACACCTTACACTATTAAAAAAGGAAAAAAAAAAGTTATAAATGTTTTAATTACCTTTATTAAATATATATGAATAAACAAATTAAAAGAACATTAATTATTTGGGTCATATTCAAACTAATAATCACAAATGATTCGCACCCATCGATTCTTGTTCCATTGCTTGTTCTTGTCTCCACAACCTGTTCATAACTTTGTGTCCCACATCGATTATGATGGTAGAGCTACAGCCAACATTCACCATCACATGAAATTGGAAATTAATAAAGTTTATTTGAATTCTTCGCCACTACAAAAATTTGTTTTCATCTTTATTATTTGAGTAAACTACTTTTTTTCATCCAAATAATGGTTTAATGACACTTTTTCATCCAAAAAGTTTCAAAAGACAATTTTACTATCCAAACGTTATGTTCCATTAATAATTTCCATTACATACAGTAATATTCATTATGAAAACGAAAATACTATTCTCTCTTTTTGGGTCCTTGTAATTTTTCCTTTCATTTCCTATTATTATTATTTTGGTTATCTTTTCATCGCCATCATATCTTCCTTCTACGTTGGAGGCTGCGACGCAAGCATAACCTAGAACCGCCAGTTGGGCTGGCGATGTTGCAACCTTTAGCCATGAGTTGGACTGGCTGTGATGCCACCAACTCAGCTCGCAGTTGGACATAGCTTCACATCCAACCAAATTGTGATTGGAGGCAGCATCACAAACATCCAGCTTGGTTACAACAATGATGTCAACACCACAACCCCCTTTCTTTTCTTGCACACATTTTTCTGCCTACCTCCCTCACTAGTTCTTCATCACCCCAAACCCATTTTGCTTACCTCTCCAACGAGCCGTCGTCTCAAAGACCTCCTCTCTCCTTCGAAGTCGCGCAACCTTGCAACTGCGCACAACCACTTCCATTTGCCCCATCATCCCCCACCGGTCGCTCCTTGTCATCTCACACCCCCACCCCTGCCTTTGTTGTCGATGTTTGGAGAAGTTTGTGTTTGATGGTTGAAAGTGGATTGTTTTGTTGATTTTGTGGAGTTTGATTTGGTTTTGAAGTGTTGTTTTTTATTTTTGCTTTGTGGAAGGTTTGGGTGATTTTTGCCATATCCAACCCCTTCACACAGTTACCTTGCCAAGTTGCTCACTACATGTTCAACTAAACCCCACCCAATGTTCACTACGTGAGCCCCCAGCTTGCCCCATGCATAGTGCTCGGTCGCTAGAATCAAGGGTATGAAGTTTGGTGGGTGGCGCATAATGTTAATTGACCATCTTGTCCTTATTTATAATAAATTTTGACTATCTTGCCCTTCTTCATAACGAAATTTACTAACGACTATATGTTGTGAGTAATAAAGTTATATTTTGAAACTTTATGGGTGAGAAAGTGTCATTAGACCATTTTTTGGGTGGGAAAAATTCATTTACTCTTACTATTTATATGATTTAGATCCTTTCTATAATGTTATATGTTAAAAGAACATTGTAATATATCATCTATATTATGCTATATAGTATATTATCCTATTGTATTAATACTACAAAAAATGTTATATGATGTTTGATAAAATATTTTGTTACATTAGTTTTATATTGTACTATATTGTATTAGGATAATACTTTTTTCTATTGAAATTTAAAACTAATAACATTTGTTTTTCATTAAAAAAATTAAATAATAATATTTTATTGGAGTCTTTATATAAACATTTATAATGAACACAATATGCTATGCTTTACTTCAACAAGTTAAATATTAAATAAAAAAAGATTTTAATATTAACTAAAAAAAATTTCAAATCAGAATGAAAAATTTCAAATAAAATAAAAACATTATCACATGCCTAGTAAAAAATAAAGTCTAAAATATGAAAAATGGCATATGCTTAGCCATAAAACAAGTCTAAAATGCAGTTTTGTGTGTTAATTGTACTAAACACTTGGTTTTACTTGGAGTTATTTAATATTTTAATGTGGTATAAGTTGTTATATTATATTAAATTCAATACTATTTATTTCAATTTAATTTTGTTGTTGAACATAACATACTATTGTATTATTGAATACATTATAGACTCTTATATTATTTAGAACAACCTGCCTAACAATTAATACTACTACTACTCTTAAGTCATAACACAACCACTACATTATTTGGTTCAACAAATTAATTATTTTATGATCACCCACTTCACAATTTAAAAAAAAAAAATAATCCCTGTTTTGCTTTGTCCTTTTGAAATTTGGTGATGCCCATAGTCTAGTTTGAAATAAAGTGTTTGTTTAACAAAGGAGTACAATGCTAATAAAACTTTTTTTTTTTGGGCAAACTGTGGTGTTCGGGCTAGCTTGTACACACCTTAATTAATCATTGGAGTCCATTAAACATTTTACAAGTCCAAAAGAATAGATAAGTCACAATATAAGAGAACAAACCTCTTTAACTGTCATACCAACCTCTTGGGTTAATGCCAATAAAACTTTGGCTAAAATATATTAAAAATTAAGAGAGTTAATTATAGTATATGAAGAAAATATTAATTAAAAGTATTAAAAATTCATGTGTTGGTTGGAATATAATTTATTAGACTTGCATTTTGTAGATGGCAGCTTAAGTTTTAAATTTTTATTATATTATAACTCAAAAGGGAATATTAGACTAGTTGTGGGGAGGTATTAATAGACCCAGGCTGGTTTTGGAATTGATCACAATATTACATGACTGAATTTTATAACTCGTTTCCTTAAAGAAGAAAGATAATAATTGAGAGACTGTCAATATTAAAGTTTTGACATTAATGTGCCATTATGCTTCCTCTCTTAGAGATGTGCTTCTTCTCTTTGGTTTAAGCAATAAAAAATTATTAGAATTTTGTTATTATTGATTTATGGAAATTTTGGACTAGATCCACTCTTGAGTATATATAAAATATTCATCACATCAATCAAAATAGAGGATTTTAATTCGAAAACTATAAAGCACCATGAGTAGCTCAAGTGGTAGGACGGGTCTCAGCTCCGAATCCCTCTCCCAAGATTTAAAAGGTGATCATAGCGTGAGAGGGATTAGAAGATTCAAAAAAAAAGGTATTCTAGTTTATAATAGAAAATAATTTTAAGAAACACGTTTATTTAGTTTCTCTAATTGCTAAAATCAATCTTAACCACTTTTCATAAAGTATCAATACCCTTATGATTAAAAAAAACTCTTACAAAAAAAAAATTGACTCAAATCAATCTTATAAATTTTTTTCAATCTCGAGATAAACTCGCAATTAGTGACATGACCATAGTAGAAGACTCTGCGACGATAATTGTGAATGTCACGTAATGGAAAATTATGTTGTGAACTGATAATTGTGACTGTACGTTAGAGGTTGTAAAAAAGTTGTATATTGGATTGAAGTATAGTATTTGATAAAAATTATCCTATAATAAGAAAAACTATTGAATTGTATATTAAGCTATTAACATGGTTAATTCAAGAAAAATGAAGTTAGTTTCTCAAATTTCTGAAGTGGTAATAATTTCAACAAGTGATAAACCACTAATAAAATGAGATAAGAAAGTGGGTCCTAATTGTTAAATGGTAAAAGCCATAAGCCTATTTGAACCAGAAAGCTTTAAGCTCCTCTTCTCTCTTGAATCAAAAACAACACAAAAACACGCGTTTTTGAGTAAATGTACCAAATTACCACAGCCAAAGTCTTGGACTTTTTATTTCTTCTTCCTCCTCCTCTTTTTTTCTTTTTACATCAATCATTCTCCTTGTCTCTCTGCCGGCTCTTCTTCAAATCTTGTGCTTGTTTCTTTTTCCAACTCCCTTCTTTTATAAATTATAACTCCCCCTTATTCAATCTTCTTGTTTGCCGCTTTTGTTCTGTGTCGTGATCTGTGCATTCTTTATATTTTCTGTTTTCATCATCTCTCTTTTTTTATTATACTTTTATTCATAATTTATGGTTCATGCCGTTTCTGTTGTGGGGGTTGATTATGTTTAAACGACAACAACTACTACTACACACGCTCACATACAAATACAACACGAACTGACTAGCTGTAAAGTATCCCTGTTGCCCTCACCTACGTATTTTTCTCTGTTGGAACTCTGGTTTTGTGCTCTTTGTGTTCGGCATCTATCTTTTTTTTAGAGAGAAAATTATTAAAGTTTAAACCTTTATGGGCAAGTTTTAATTTTTTTTAGGTGGGGTTGAAAGGGAGAGGAGTGTTATTTTACTAACGTTGGAAGGCATTTTAATAGCGCCCAATTCGAGCTGGGTTCTTTGGTTCAAAAGGGTCTATCTTCTTTCATTGAGTTATGGCCCCTGCAGGCAAGGTTTCTGAGTTCTATAGAGAAGGCAATGACTGGTAAGGTCATTCTATTCTGAACCTTTTTCTATTGAGTTTTTTTTTTTTTCATTGGTGGATGACCATATCTTGGCTCAATTCTTCTCTCTCAAGGCTTGATTCTAATTGCAAAATTAATGGTTTCATTTTCCTCTTTTGGTTCTCTTTTAGACTTTTAGACGTTTGGTTGAAATTGTGTAGTGAAAGAATTATAGAACATGAACTTAATTTGAAATGTTGTTACATTTTTGTATATGGTTTTTATGAAAGAAATAGAGGTGGTCTTGAATTACATGATTGTCTTCTGGGGATTTATAAGAAGAATAAAGAGTATGCTTGTTATATTTGTGGTGATTGTTTGATGAAATTGTTTATATCTAAAATGGTAGGGGAGTGATGGGTGTGTAATGGACTTTTATGGCTGTGGCAGGTACTGCTGTACAGGGTTGCCAAGTGATATAATTGTTACCGTGGAGGACATAAATTTCCATCTCCATAAGGTAATCATATTACCAAGCTAATACAGTGATTTGAGTCTGAGAAACTGATTGGTTTATCAATCTGCTAGTATTATCTTTAGAATGATCTTTTATATTCTGGAGATTTTACTGTTTTCCTGCAATTTATGTTGGTCTGAATATAATGTGGCTATTACTAACTTGTCAGTTCTTTATACTTGATTTCGCTGAAATGACTCAAACAGAAGCAATCTGTTTAAACCTGATATTTGAGTTCAGCTGGGATCTGATTAACATCACATCAACAAGATTCTTATCTGTTGAGCATTTTGCATTATTATATCTGAGGTCACTTGAAGTTTTCAGTTGGCTTCAAGTTGACCTAAACTTAGGTACAACAACTTCTTGTTTTTGAAATGTAATTTCATGATAGGTGAGTACAAGATAGTGTGGGAGCAATGTTGAGTTGGTCCACTAACATATATTCTTCTTAGCAAATGAATGGTTGTGGTCAAATATTTGTGACCTCCTAATGAATCGTTGTTAAGATCATTGTGGACTTGCCTTCAGCGAGAATCCTGGTAGTCTCAGATTCAGTCTCTGTGAACCATCCTTATCTAAACGGTCACTAATTTTCTTATACTTCCTGTTTTTCTTTTGATGAGGTCTCCCCCCCGTGAAGCAAGGAGTGTTGTTTCACATGACTTCTTTCTCTTGAAAGTTATTTTAAACTTCATGATTAGTGTAAATTTAATTGGCATGAACCTTGTCATCTGTTGCAGTAAAAGCTATAAAGTGTAATTCCTATAAGAAGCAGTTGCAAATTGTATATGTACTGTACTCTCTTTACTTTTTAAGAATGGTTTCAGTATGGAATATGTTATTGTTGTTGTTATCTTGTACTTCAACGGTAGTTACAACCATGCATGACTTTGCAGTTTCCGCTCATATCCAAATGTGGAAAAATTGCTCGACTCTGTGAGGAATCTCAAAGTACCCACAAAAAAACCTTTGTCACCAAGCTCGATGAATTCCCTGGAGGCCCTAGCTCTTTCTTAATAGCTGCTAAGTTCTGCTATGGCATTAGGGTTGAAATGTCACCAAGAAACATAGTAATGGTGTACTGTGCAGCACACTACCTGGAAATGACGAATGAGTATGGTGAAGGTAACTTAGTTTCTAAGTCAGAGAGTTTCTTTCATAAGAATGTTCTTCGAAACTGGAAAGATTGTATATTGGCTCTTCAAAGTTCTGAACCTGTGCTGCCATGGGCTGAAAAGCTCCAGATTTTAAGCAAATGTTTGAATGCTCTGTCTATGATGGTTTGTACGGATCCTAGTTTGTTTGGTTGGCCTATGATGATGTATGGTAGCTTACAAAGCCCTGGTGGAAGCATTCTGTGGAATGGAATAAACACGGGGGCAAGAATTCGAAGCACCGAGTCTGACTGGTGGTTTGAGGACATCTCATATCTCAGTGTGGGTTTGTTTGAAAGACTTATAAAGACAATGGAAGCAAGAGGTATAAGACCTGAAAATCTGGCAGGAGCCATAATGTACTATGCTCGAAAGTACCTGCCAGGTTTGGGCAGATGGCAGGGTGGACAAACTGGTAGCACTAGAACATTCACAAGTTTTAGCCTGATACCTACTTCTGTTAATCAAGAAATTCAAAAGGTTTTATTAGAGAGCATTGAAAAGCTTCTTCCAGAAAAGAAGGTGAAATCCTTTTGCCGTTTCTTACTTGGACTTCTTCGCGTTGGATTGATATTGGGTGTCAATGAGACATGCACAAACTCTTTAGAGAGGAGAATAGGGATGCAACTGGAACTTGCAACCCTAGATAGTCTTCTGATTCCTAGTTATTCAGATTCTGATACTTTGTACAATACTGACTGTGTTGAACGGATTGTCCATCATTTTATGTCCTCAGAATCAACAATAGCAGCATTTTCTCCAGCATCATTGGATCAAGAAACATCTCCGTCATCTGCACCTTTAAGAAAAGTTGCGAAATTGATTGACAACTACATTGCAGAGGTTGCTTCTGATGTTAATTTGAAACCAAGAAAGATACGCTCTCTAGCAGTTGCCCTTCCAGAATCTTCAAGACCTTTGCATGACGGGCTGTACAGAGCACTGGATATATATTTCAAGGTTTGAATAATTTCAACTAACTGTTGAGCTAAGTTTGCTAATTTTGTAGGTTTATGGATTTTATGTATTTATGCAGGCACACCCTTGGCTTTCGGAGAAAGACAAGGAAGAACTTTGCAACATCATTGACTACCAGAAACTCTCCATTGATGCATGTGCCCATGCTTCCCAGAATGAGAGGTTGCCACTTAGAATTGTTCTTCAAGTCCTGTTCTTTGAGCAGATACAGTTGAGAACTGCTCTAGCTGGTTGTCTACATGTCTTGGACACAGAAAGTGCCCCAGCAGGGCCCGTAACTGTCCCGACTGACATGGCAGGTCAGATTGTGCAGAGGGACGGGTGGGTGACAGTTGTTCGAGAGAACCAGGTTTTGAAGGTGGATATGGAAAGGATGAGATCCAGAGTTGTGGAACTTGAACAAGAATTTTGTAAAATAAGGACAGAGATGAAAAGGGTCACCAAATCACATAGTTCACTTAGTTCCCCACGATTGGTTGCAAAGAAATTTGGGTGCAGACTTCTTCCACGACCTTCAGATGCTCAACCAGATACCATTGAAAGCACTGAACATACTCCTAGAGCATCAGTTGAACAGCCACAATCGTCCCGTCATTCTAGACACCGGAAAAGTTTCTCTTTGTTTTGACAGCGAACACAAGCAAACGTAATTGATTTTTGGGAAAGTCTTCGGTGGGACAGACATAATTATCTTACATACACCCTTCCAACATGATCATGCTATATATACGTATATATGCTTTTTTATCTACTTGAACATCACCATGATTATTGTTTTTCAATGAATGTATATATAGCAGGATTTATTGAACGGGCGTATCAATGACCTATTATATCTGTCCCATCCAAGACTTTCTCCAGTTTTTGATGTTAAAAGGGCATCGACTGAACGGCACTTTAAAAGAAATGAGAACGGCGTATTGAAGTGCTTCCACCTTTGAAAGTTCATCAAAGAATTGACCAGAAAGTTCATCTAAATTTGTTCTTAAATGTGTGTGCTTCTTGTGAAGACTGGAGCTGTGGTACGAGTACATACATCAAATTTCAACAACGGGAAAGTATATACACAGTTGTTTTTCATGTTTTCCCTTTTCCTTCTGTTATTTATTTGGGGGGCTTATACATGTACAGCTCTGTGAATCAAATTGTAAGTTGTAAAACATTGGGAAGAAATCAGAAAATTCTTGTTGCATATTTCTTGAACTCTGCCCTTGGTTGTTCTATCATTCTGCTTTATTCTTTGTTTTGGCATGATAAGAGCTATACACTACACAGGCATAGTGTTTTAGATTGTTTGCTTGGTATAATTCTTCCGTGCATGTACAACCATCCAATGAGGCTGTGTCCATTCTGCTTTATTCTTTGGTTTGGCATCCACTGTACTATGATTATTAAAACTCTTTAAAACTATGTAACATCCTCTTACGAAATTATCAGAAACCGGATACTTCAGTATTTTATGATCATGGATTAAATGCTTTTCTAGAGTCTTGTAATAAAGAAACAACGCATATACCAATGAAGTCGCTTTGGCCGAGTGGTTAAGGCGTGTGCCTGCTAAGTACATGGGGTTTCCCCGCGAGAGTTCGAATCTCTCAGGCGACGAATATACATCTCTTTTTTCAGGTTATGCCACGTGTTATTCCCTAGGTTTGAAAAATGAAATGAAAAGAGTTGAGTGATTTGAAAATTAACATAAAAAACATCCTTTTAAGTTTGTTAATTTATTAAGGGAGAACGACTTATACATACCCAACGTTTATCGAAATGATAAGTTGGTATCCAAAAAGTTTTGAAACGATAAATAAGTACCTTTCGTCATATTCTGTTAATGATTTTCGTTAGATAATGGTGAAAAGACTCAAATGCCCTTGAAAGTTTAATTTTTTAGTTTTTTATAAATTTAAAAATTTCTAAAAAACCCTTCAGGTTTGCTAATTTGACTAAATACTCCAATATATAAAATTTTTATAAAATAACAAATACACCCCCACCACCCACAGTGCCAGATTCTGGCCACCACCACCGGAATCTGGCCGAAAAATTGTGTTACGACACAGACCCGTCAGATCTGTGTCGTAACACACCGATCTGGCCTTTTCCGGCCAGATCCGCCACGGATCTTGCCAGAAAAGGCCAGATCTACGTCTGGCCTTTTGCGGCCTCGACGGCCAGATCCTCCACGGATCTGGCCGGAAAATGCCAGATCGACGTGTTACGACACAGATCCGATGGGTCTGTGTCATAACACAATTTTCCGGCGAGATTCCGGTCTCGATGGCCAGATCTGGTCGTAGATCTGGCCTTTTTCGACTAGATCAGCCACGGATCTTGCCGGAAAATGAAAGATCTACGCGTTACGACACAGATCCGATGGGTCTGTGTCGTAACACAGTTTTCCGGCAAGTTTCCGGTCTTGACGGCCAGATCTGGCCGTAGATCTGGTCTTTTCCGGCCAGATCAGCCACGGATCTTGCCGGAAAATGAAAGATCTACGCGTTACGACACAGATCCGATGGGTCTGTGTCGTAACGCAATTTTTCGGCCAGATTCCGGCGGTGGTGGCCGGAATCTGGCACTGCGGGGGTGGCAGGGGTGTTTTTGTTATTTTATAAAATTTTTATATATTAGGGTATTTAGTCAAATTAGCAAACCTAGGGGGTTTTTTAGAAAATTTTAAATTTATAAAAATCTAAAATATTAAACTTTTAAGGGCATTTTAGTCTTTTCACTATTATCAAATGAAAATCACTAACAGAACATGACGGAAGGTACCTATTTGTCGTTTCAAAACCTTTTGGATACCAACTTATCGTTTCGACAAACCTTGGGTATGCATAAGTTGTTCGGCCATTTATTAAACATCAATGTAATAAAAATATTAAAAATTATAAAAACACTCTCATCTATCAATTAAATATTGGCAGTCGGTCATCATCGCTGGAGGGTGACCGAAGTCATCATATTGACGCATAATTGGTTGGATTTGACCAATCGTGCGTCGAGATGATCTTTTTCAACCAAATCTATCTTGGATCTATTAGGAAAAGGCTAGATTTGATCACGTTTAGTCGTCAACGATAGGTTGACGACTAGCTACGGCCAAAGATCTGGCATTTTTCGACCAGATTCACGATAGATCTGGCCGAAAAATGCTTTATCGGAGCACTGCTAGCCAGATCCAGTCAGTAGTGTGTCATTATACTAGATTTCAGCCACCTTCTGATAGTGATGGTCGAAATCTGGCAAATGTGGGTGGGTGGGGGGTGTTTTTATCAATTTCTAAATTTTTTGAGGTGTTTAGTTAAACTAACAAACTTAGGGGGTCTAAAAATAATTAAATAAAATATAATAATATTTTCAGAATAGGAAACAATGCGTATTTTGGAAATGATAAGAATATGATAGACAAAAAATAGGGACAAAAATGCAGCCTATTAAATCATGTCAAAAGATTGAAATACCGTAAATCTTTTTATCCTATTATCATTTCAATTAGTACAACAATAATTAAAAAAAATAAAAAAAAGATTAACTATCAAAATTTTCCCATGCTAATTGGATTTGACCAGGTGTTAAAAGTGTAATACTGATAAACATTTATCATTAACTTTCTCTCACAAATACGACGTGTTCGCTCGTAATTAGTTAATTCACATGGGTCTCATCTGACCAAACAAATTACAAGTTATCACGTAGCGTTTGTAAAAGAGTGTTTATGATAAGTGTTTATCATACTATTTTTATTCGTGTTAAAAACAATTTAGGGCTAACTTGGGATTGCAGTAACTTTAAGTCAATCAAATTTTGTCCAACTTTAAAAATAATCAGTTTTAGAAATAATTTTCAATGTGTTTGATAAACACTACTTTTATAATTGCTGTGATCTTCAAAATCTATAGTTGGGTGTGTGTTAAATTAGATTTTAAAATTGTTGTTGTATTTGTAATGACCAAAAAAGATATTTTATTTCTTAATTTTTTTTTATAATTCAAAATTTGTAATTTAATAAGTATTCAACAGATATTTTAAAATGTATAAAAAAATTATATTAGTGGTCAACGTTAATCAACACTGCAGCGTTGAGACCACAATCGGTCCTATTCGTACCAAAAAAATCTAATATGTGGGACTCCGTCAGATTTTGACGTCTTTCTTGGTTGCAAAAGGCGACAAAAGCTTTGGCCAGCTACTGCGGCCAAATAACATTATAACACGTCATAGTTTGATGATTTAACCGAATTTCGACAGATTGAATATCTTTGGTTCTTTAAGTGCCACCAGTGATTGGCATTAACCAGAGTCAGTTACGGACCAGGATTTTTGTCGGAGAGAGGCTTTCATGGTTCCGTCATTATTAACAGGTAAAAAATTTAAAAAAATCAACCAATCTTAAGTTAAAAAAAATATATAATATTAATAATCTGAAAAAAATAATATAACAATACAATACTTTACCACTTAAATAAATTTATAAAAAATAAAACTTTAAGTAAATTATATTAAAAATAACATTCAATTTACGAGAAAACACAAAAAAAATTTTACGTAGAAAAACCTCTTCAATTAAAGAGAGCAAAAGACTATGGGAATCTAACGATCCACTTAAATCCAATATAATTATTAATTAAAAGAGTTTACAATAATTACAATCCATCAAAAATGTTCAACACAATTTTTTTTTTGCTTTGTTTTCTAAGATTATAATATAAATTTTCGTGATTTTGATCAGGCCTAACCTAAGCTAAAGTCAACCAAAACTTAAATTAAGTCAATGTTTGATAATTCAACCGAATTTCGATATCTTTGGTTCTTTCTGGATAGGAAGTGCCACCATTGATCGGCATTAACCGCAGTCAACGATGGTTGATTGGTGGTTGATTGCCACTGGCTAGTCAATTTTATTTTTGAATTATTTAAATTTGTAAATTTTAATAATTTATTTAGTATAAATCATTTTAATAAATTAAATATTTATTTAAGTTAATTTTGTAATTTGAAGAATTATGCATGGATATATTTGTCATTTTACAATGTAAAATCAGCTTTAGAAATAATTTTTTTAAAGCTACCAATCATAGTTGTTGGAATCTTTTTATAATAAGCTTCAGACTTAATCAGTTTTGAAAACTATTTGTATTTACCAAACATTTTTATTTTTGTAACTTAAACTTAATTGACCATTTCTTAAACTATAACGATCCTAAACACACTCTTCCAATCTATTAACTAGATCTAGTCAAGATATACTCATCCTTATGTTGTAAAAAGTTTAATTTAATCCAAAACTTATATAATTGCTCTATTTACCCTTTTGTCGTTAAAATTTATTATCAAAGTCTTTTAAAATCATGTCAAAAGATTGAAACACCCTTAAATATCTTTTCGTCGTATTATCATTAATATAAAAATGATAATAAAACCAAAAACTTCTACACCTCATACGATATTAGACTTGAAAACATTTGAGAGATTTATAAGATAATAGAACATAGAGGGTTTATTTCATTCATTGCTTGAGTAACACTTAAATAAAATACATCTCGACAATTGTTAGAAACTATCAAATATCTCTCTACTTAGCGTTTTTGGTAATTTCAAAGATATTTAATAATTTTTGAAGATGTTAGACGATTTTTACTTAAGTCTTTACTTACGAGGGCGAATGGAATTTACCCGAAAATAGGTAAATTAAAGATGTTGACACATGACACTTATAAATTAATTGCAAATATTTCTCTCCCTTGGTTAATATTAATGTAACATCCACCGGGTTTAAGGAGGTGAATATCACTATTCAAAAAATTATAGGTTAAAATTTACTTTTTAGAATCTGAGGACCGAATTATTTTTATCAAACCTTAGGTACTAAAATGTTGTTTTTAATTCCATTCGGCCATGTTTTTTAATGGTCCCGGATCCATCTTCCAAAAGGACCAAAACCCTGACTCCAGCCTTCCACTCCGCCACTCCGGAACATAAAAACACAAATTGAAGTGAAGGTATCACTGTATCAGTATCACCTCAACACACCTAAAAGAAGAAGAAAAAAAATAAAAATAAATGGCAGTGTCAGTGTTTTCATCAACCTTCAACTTACCCAATCTCCCTAACTTTTCTCATAACCATCATTATAATAACATCACAAACCCTGCTTTTCTGTTTCAATCTCTCCCATTTGACCATTCCACCGCAATAAACCATTCCTTTTTTAAAATCCATTGTGTCAATTCAGATTCTGTGCCGAGAACGATCAAAGTCTCTAGTGGTGAAGCTACCAATGGTAAATTGGAAGCCGCTGAAGAATTTATTACTGGTGATCCCAATATTGACAGTGGTGGCGGCAGCGGTGGCCATGGAGATGGGGGCGATTCCTCTAGCGGAGGTGGAGGCGGTGGTGGTGAGGGAGAAGACAACGATAAAGAAGAGGAGGAGTTTGGGCCGATACTGAAATTTGAAGAGGTTATGAAAGAGACGGAGGCTAAAGGTGTGAGTTTGCCTTCTGATATGTTGGACGCTGCGAAAACTACTGGGATTCGTAAAATGTTTCTTCTTCGCTATTTGGATTTGCAGGTTCATTTTTTTTTTTTCATCAACTAGTTATTTATTATGATTACTTTACTGTAAGAAACCGGTTTGAGCGAAAAGTACTTCGTGAAAGATCACCTAATTATTTGCTTTTCGAAAAGGCATCTAATCTGTTATTAACTACTGAAAAGAGCCCCCTTTTCTTAGTTAAATGTTCTCCAAATACATCTTTTATTAGAAGGCATTCTTATCTAGCAGTATTTAATTTTTATAGTGTATTTTTTTTTTTTTTTTTAGTTGATGGAATACCGATACTCATCTTCTTATTGGATGGAATTGCAGGGGTCAGTTTGGCCACTTGGATTCTTAATGAAATACTGTTCCATGCTTCGTAACCGAATGCTAGCTGATCCTTCTTTTCTTTTCAAAATTGGAATAGAGGTTTGTTGATGGTAATTTTAACTTTTAAATTCATGAGGATGCATTCATTTGCGAGTTGTGATAACTGGATTTTCTGATGTTAAATCCACATTCTTCTTTTGCATTGCCGCGGACCATTCATTTGATTTGTCGTTGCTTGCACTTGCATAAGTCTACTCTACTGGCAATCCAAGTTAAACTGTAAAATAACGCAATACTCAGGCTTCGTTTGTTTTTCTTTTGGGAATACTATTATTAGTATTCCTCAAAAAGTTAAACAGTAAAATGTCATTATTTCCAAAATATTATTCTATATTTTTCAATTTCTTTTAAACCTTCTAAATTTATTAATTTAACTAAACACCCCTAAATATTTTATTTTAGAAATTGCAAAAACACTCCGGCCACCCTCCGGCGGTGGTGGCCGACTGTCCGTATTTAATGGGTGGATTGAGGCTGTTTTTGTTAACTTTTAATATTTTATTATAGGGGTGTTTAGTAAATAAACAAACATAAGAGATATTTTTGTTAATTTCCAAATCTTACATCGTAATACCCGCCCAATTTAACTTTTTTCAAAAGATTATTCTAAAAACTATCAGAATAATGAACCAAACGGACCCTCATAATTTGACAATTAGATATCACTAGCTATGTTGCATATTTAGTTTGTGTTGCATCCAAGTTTAGAAGATGCCTCACTATTTTTTTTCCCCATTTTTTAATGTTAATTTATTTCTGCATCTTATGGTTGATTTGGCTTGATCCAGATTGTTATTGATTGTTGTTGTGCAACATTTGCGGAAGTTCAGAAAAGGGGAAAGGATTTTTGGTCAGAGTTTGAGTTGTACCTAGCTGATCTTTTGGTTGGTGTGGTTCTTGACATTGCTTTGGTTGGCATGTTAGCGCCTTATGCTCGTTTTGGGCAGCCATCAGTGTCAAGTGGTTTATTTGGACGCATACAACATGCTTGTCGGTCTCTTCCCAGTAGGTTAGTGTCACATGCAAACAGTAGAGTTTATATTACTTGGGTCCATAAAATGTTATATCCTTTATTGTTCTAGTTATCTTCTGTGTTTTTTTTGTGTTTGGTTTCTTTGTAGAATTAGGACACTTCTTGAAGCTGGGAAGTTATTAGCTGGCTGAAATTTTTAAGCGAACTGCCTTATTTTGACTTAGAATAACCATCTTGTATCACTAAATAGAGAATAGTGTTTGTGGGTACTATATAAATAATCTGGAAATTAAAGTACTGAATCCTTTTCTGGTAAAACCAAAAGGATGATTGCTTAAAACTTTATTATGCATTGATTGATTAGTACTAGATACAACACTCTGCTCTGCTGCAAATGTTGACCAGCATATCCTGAAACTATCACGTGTAATGGTTTTACTTGTACAATAGGCAGTGTAATATCAATTTTTATTGTTTCATATGTAATAATGGTCAATGTTGAAATCTCAGTAACGCAATCACAATGTAAGTATAACATGAGTTACCATCTGTGTAGCTGGGTCAGGGCTACGTTGGGGACATTATTGATATTCTTGAATATTTTCTCTCTGTAGGTGTATTTTTGGACTCTAGGAACTTCTTTTATTCTTCTTGCTTGAGCTTAGATGATTATGAAGAGTATAGATTTTACTCATAGGGAAGTGCTCCTCTTATGCAGTGTTTTTGAAGCTGAGAGACCAGGATGTAGATTCTCAGTGAAGCAGCGGATTGCTACGTACTTTTACAAGGTACCAAAATGTTACTAGGCCCATTCATTTACATATTACTAGTTGAATGCCTTCTGGACAAGAGATCTTGAAGACCAATCGGTGAACAGGTTTTTTAGTCCATCACTGGTACATGTTATGATTTTTTTCATTTTATTTATTCTATTGCCTTATTTCTTTAGAATAAGGTTTTAATGTTATTTTCTTCCACCAACTTAGTCCTTTGTTTGCCACTTTCTATATCCTAATTCTGGTTCTTGCTATTTAACTGATCAACTGACATTTTCTGGATCCAGGGTGTACTGTATGGTTCAGCTGGGTTTGGCTGTGGTCTCATTGGCCAAGGCATAGCAAATTTGATCATGACTGCCAAAAGGTATAGTTCCATCTAATAATTTCTGTATTTAGTATTGATTGCTCATACATTTTGAGGACCTTGAATCTCTGTAAATTCTCCCATTGTATTGACGACATTCAAAACTGAACTATAACCATCATTTCTTGTAGCTTGACAATGTCTCTATTGCATTTACTAATAAATAATTCAATAAGAATGGTGCACAAAACCTTTTGAGCTTACAACTTACACGAGAAAGGGAAGTTCATAAACTTTCTCTCACTGATGTGTTAATATGCGTGTCCTTTTACAACTTCTCCCTTGCATCTTTATACCTTTATTCCAAGTCTATTTATCTGGAAAGCTGCTGTAGTGTTTATGAAACTGAAAATTCCAATGTTGGCTGTTTATTTCTTTGGTTTTCTTTCTTTTTGGCTGTGAATTTCAATTTCCTTTAGTTGCTTACTGTGTGAGTCTCTCTTTATGATCAGGAGAATCAAAAAATCTGAAGAGGATATTCCTGTGCCACCTCTTTTGCAAAGTGCTGCTCTTTGGGGTATGATCAACACTTTTCTTTTTCCATCAAATTCTAATGTTTGGAATCTAAGATATTATTATTAAAGTTGTCAGTTACTATTTCTGTGTCCACCTGTTTATTTTAGTTGGCTTTATGTTTTTGTTCACGGCATTCACTGGTTGAAGTGCTCTTTGCTATGATTTTTCCTTAAATTCCTCCTGGCCTCTTCATATTCAAGAATGGGATATTGATAGATTTTAGTTTTATTTTTATTTTTTATAATAATCTTGACAACTGCAATTTTATCTTGCTACAAAACTTAGGTTTCTTAGAATTTCCTAAATTGATTGATAAGAGACAACGTTCAACTAGTAGTTGAATTTGGTTGCCACCCTGTTGCTTTGCCACTATCAATTCATTAACATTTCTTTAATTTCCAGGCTCCAGCCCTGTAGCTTACATAACGGTAGTCCTAGTGTTAACAGCTTTTAGTAATTGGGAAGCGACAGACACAAAATTGATTTTGATTTTGATTTTTTTTACTTGAATTTAGGTTGCCATACATTATCTTACACTGTTCATTAATTTGCTTCCTGAATCAGGTGTTTTTCTGGCTGTGTCTTCCAACATTCGTTATCAAATTATAAACGGACTGGAATCTGTTGTGGAAAAATCAGCATTGGCAGAGCAGGTCCCTCCTGTTGCAAAGGCTTTCACTGTGGGTGTGCGATTCGCCAATAATATTTATGGTGGCATGCAGTTTGTGGATTGGGCGAAATGGAGTGGTGTGCAATAGATAAATTACAGAGATTAGTCAAAGCAGCCTTCTGTTTTAGTTTAGCTTAGATGAGAGTTTCCGCAATTATTTCTTTCTTGATTATATTAGAATAAAGTTGCATTACTTGATAAGTTGTGGTTTGGGTGAAGATGATTAAAAGATAGAAAGTCGATTTTTTGTGGAATATCTTATCTTATCGTGTGAACAAATGTGCATGTCCATGCTATTGTTTTAAAAAACCTAACCCATTAAGGGACTCGGTAAGGCCACCAGGTCTCGGGTTGACCCGTTTGACTAGTTAAACTGGCAGTTTTCTAGTGATCCAAAAAGTTTAAAATCTTGCAAACACCCTCTTAAAAAATACGAATCAGCCCCTACAAGTTTGAAATCTAGCAAATACACCTTGTAATCTGTTTGTGTTTTGACTTTTCCAATTGATTCTAGTGGCCAAAATTCAATCCGACACTACCACCTAAACCGCCGTCCTTCACTTTACAAAACCCCTCTAACCCCTGAACTTGGTAGTCTCTTGTTCGTCGGTTGTAACTCGTGTATACCACTGTGATTGGGTTGATTTTTTTTGGCCAAATTCTGGTTGATTCTAGCGTCCAACATTCAATCAAACACCACCACTTGAACCACTTGCCTCCACTCTACAAAACCCTTCGAACCTCGACACTTGGTAGCCTCTCATTTGCTGGTCGTGACTAGTATATCAGATTGAATTTTTGGGCCAAATTCTAGCTTATTTCAGCAGCCAAAATTCAATCCAACACCACCCCTTGAATCACCGGCCTCCACTCTACAGAAGCCCTTTAACTACGGCACTTGGTAACCTCTCGTTCGTCGGCGATCAAATTATGGATTTTGTGAATAGTGAAAAATGGTAACCTGGACTGAAGAGGTTGTTGGGGTCCAATCCAGGTTTTAAAACAATGATCCATGCTACTACATAAAGATCATTGTATTTGTCAATTTCAAAAGCAATCAGCATGTTTCAAAAAATCCATTCTCGTCTTTTATTGTGTAAATTGAAGATTAAACGACTTTTTTCCACGTAAATAATAACCTAATGACACTTTTTCACGCAAAAAGTATCATAATACAACTTTACTATCCAAAGCACAATTCTGTTTGTAAATTTTGTTGTGAAGAAGGGTATGATAGTCAAAAGTTTATTATAAGTAAGAGCAGGATAGTCAAAAGTTCATTATAAGTAAGAGCAGGATAGTCAAAACCCCCAACCCGCAGCTCTCATTGATCGTTGGTGAATGCCCACTGCGTTTTTGCACGTTTTCCCCTCTTTGTGGCCTTTTTTCGGTTGCATGTGACATCGAAAATTCTCCACGACGACACCAATCGAACCCCCACCCTCCACTCAACAAAACCCTTACCTCCACTTGCCCTCCCATCTTGCTATTTGTCGCTAGTGACCTGCCATTGCCGCCGTGAGACAGTTGCATTTTTGCGACCCCAACCATTTGAAAAAAAGCTAGACATTTGGTGTTGATTTGTTTGTGTTGCTTTTTGAAGTGTTTGGGTTGTTGTTGTTGTTGTTCTGTTTTTTCTAGTCACCAGTCGTTCCAACAACCTTGCTGTTTTGTTACGCACACCACTTATTTGATTTTATTCCCCAACCAAAACCCCAGTTTTTCCATACCTATGCACCACCCCAACACACCTTTTTGAGCCACATGCCCCTCCCAATGACCAAATCCGACTACTCAATAGATTGCCCAAAGACTTTCGTCCTTGACTTTCAATGATTGAGGAGTGATTGCGGGTGGGGGTGAGACGGGTTTTGGTGAGGGCATGCTAGTGAGTTGAGTGGTGGTGACAAGGTCGATTTTCAGTGTCAGAATCAGGTAAAATTTGGGCTGAGGCGTGCAAAACTTTGATTTGCGGTGGCAGACAATTGGGGGTTGATATTTGGTAGGGGTATTTTCGTCTTCACAATTAATATCACTATATTAAACGGAAATTATTAACGAAATATAAAGTTTAGGTAGTAAAATTGTATTTTGAAACTTTTGGGGGAAAAATATCATTAGACCATTATTTAAGTAGAAAAAAAATCATTTACTCGTAATTTGAATACTCTATTATAAACCATATTTTCTATTTCTATTATAAATTTGATGTTATTGAGAAATTCTAAAATATTACGCTAAATACCTCAATTTTATATATTAAATATAAAATGTTATTATTTTAAGTATATAATGAATTATATAATTATATACTTTTTAAATAATGTCAAATATAGGGGGTTAAAGAAATTTATAATAATAATAATAATAATGCATTTGTTTCATTATTTCACCACTATCCTCTCTCTATTCCAAATACAAATGCATATTTGTTTCCTTATTTTCAAAATCATATCCTCAATTAAGAAATTAGGTTTGTTAATTGACAAAAACACCCCTATCCACCCGTAGTTGCCAGATTCCGGCAGCCACCATCGATGGTGGCCTGAATCTGTCACAGCGGCACACTATTGGCCAAAACTGGTTGATAATGCACCAATCTGGCCAGATCCATCGTGGATTTGGCTGGAAAAGGCTAGATCTGGTCGTCAACGACGGCCAACAGATGGTTGTCGTTGACAGTCAACGATGGCCATATCTTTGACTATCACTGACGGCTAGATCTAGTTGTAGATCTAGCTTTTTTCGGCTAGATCCATGGTGGAAAAGGCCAAATCGGTCAGATTCCAGTGATGGTGGCCGGAATCTAATAACTATGGGTGGGTGGGGGTGTTTTTGTCATTTTACAATATTTTTATATATTGGGGTGTTTAGTTAAATTAGCAAACCTAGGGGTTTTTTTGTTAATTTTTAAATTTTACCTCGTAATAATCACCCAACTCTACCTACCAATAATATTCCAAATAACCAAATAAACACACCTAATTCCAAATACTATTGGATGCGTTTGTTTTAGCATTTTGGATTAATGTTTTAAAAACCGACCCAATCAGTGACTCGGATAGATGACCGGATCCTGGGTTAATCGGTTGAACCAGTTCGACCGACGGGTCGAACCGGTGACATCATTTTCTTGATTTTATCACCTAATCAATGTTTTCTGTCTACTTCTCCTTCTTTATCTCATTAGCTCATGAATCTATCACCTCTCATATGATCGAAACGTGTCCACCAACAAACAACTTTTTTTGTTTTTCATTAAATGCAATATAAGTAGAGGTGGAAAATTTGGGCCGGGTTAGGCGGGTCAACCCTAACCCGGCTCGGGAAAATGAGGGTTAAGCCCGGACCACCAAGATGGCGGTCCGGGTTGACCCTAACCCGGCAGCAACTCCCGGGCGGGCCGGGTTGCACAATGGCAACCCGCAACCCGGCGGGTTGCTATTTTGTCTCTTTTGCAAGAGACCCGGCAACCCGTCGGGTTGGTTGTGTGCAACCCGGTGGGTTGGTCGTTACAACCCGCCAACCCGGCGGGTTGTAACGGCCAACCCTCCGGGTTGCAACAGCCAACCTGGCGGGTTGGCCGAAAAAAATAAAAAAAAATAAAAATTTTTATTTTATTTTTCAAATTACCCTTGAAATATAGCCGTTGGAAGGGTCTTTTTCATCATTTCTCTTTCCCATTTTTTCCTATAAATTGGCCCTCAGTTTTCACATTTTTCTCACAACTCAAATTCTCTCATTCTCTCAATTATTCATTTATTAGTTTTTGCAATTTGCTCATATTTTAATTTTTATTAGTTTTTGCAATTTTTAATTCATATTTCCAATTTTCCAAATTCCAATTTCCATACTCCAATAAGTCTAATTTTTCTTATATTATAATTTTATTGTATCAAAATTGAATTAATATTTGAAATGTTAACAAACAAAAAAATTGAATTGAATTATTGATATTTGAAAAGTTAATTAAAAACAATTATATTTATAATTATTTATTTGAAAAGTTAAATAAAAAAACAAAAAAAACAAAAAATAAAAAAAATAGGAAAATCGGGCTAACCCGGCCCAGCCCTCCACCTAACCCGGCGGGTTAGGGTTGGCGGGCCGGGCTGGGCCAGCCATTTTGGAGAAAATGGCGGCCTAACCCGGCCTGCCTTTGTTGGCAGGCGAGTTAGGCCCGGCCCGCCAAACAAAGTAACCCGCCGCGGGCCGGGCTGGGTCGGGCCGGGCGGGTTACTTTTCCACCTTTAAATATAAGTACACCTTCTTTATTTATTAAATTAAATTATTTATTTTCAATCTCTTCTATCTTAAGATTGCAGGAATGAAGAAGAGTAGAGAGAGAAAGCTTCAGCAACTTCTTTCTCCAACTCTCTTTGTTGTTCTTTACTCTTTTGTTTCTTTTGTTTTAATTATTAAAGCTCTTCCGATTCTTCAGCTTTCCTCTAATCAAATGGTGCATGCCTTCTACACCAAAGCACACAAACACATTCACTCTTCCTTTTTGACAAGATCCTCATTTTTTTCTCTCTTATTAGCTATGTGCCGCCACTGTTATATGCACCTCCACCATTCTCCACCACCATCGCCATCGCAGCAGCAACGGCCTAGGATTTCAACTCCTTTCACTTGTTTCTTCTCCTCTTCTTCGAGTTGGATACTCTCTTCTGCTAGTAGCTTCGTTGATTAGTATTATTTTTTTGGGTTGGTTAGCCTCATGTCCTTAATTGAAAATTGTAAGAGGGATTTGAATCTTAGAACTTAGGAATTTGAGTTGACAAAACCGGTTGGACCGGTCCAACCGCGAGTCAAAACGGGTTGGGTTAATTCTCATTCCCGGGTTTCTACCCTAACCGGCCCGGCTAAGCCACCGATTCTTGGTCGAACCGGTTAAACCGGCCGGGTTGGGTCGGGTTTTAAAACCTTGTTTTGGATAGTATTTTTGATATTTTTAGAGTTGGGTGGGAATAATAAGGTAGGATTTGAAAATTAACAAAAACACCCCCTAGGTTTGTTAAATAACTAAACACCCTTGTAGTAAAAACATTAAAAATTATAAAAACACCCCCACCCACCCATTAAATTTTGGCAGTCGACCACCATCGCCGAAGGGTGGCCAGAGTCACCGTATTGGCACACGACCGACAAGATCTAGCCGGTCGTGCACTGAGATGGCCTTTGTTTGGTCGTCAATGATGACCAGCTATGGCCAATGTTCTAGCTGTCAACGGCCAGATCTTTGGCCGTGGATCTGGCCTTTTCCAGCCAGATCCATGGTGGATTTGGTCGAAAAATGATAGATCGGCGCACTACTAGCCATATCCAGTCGGTAGTGCGCCATTGTACTAGATTTCGGCCACCTTTCGACAGTGGTGTTGGTGGGGGTGTTTTTGTCAATTTCTAAACTTTTTTTTTTCTGGGGGTGTTTAGTTAAATTAATAACCTTAAGGGGTTTAAAATGTAGTTGAAGAAAATATAATTGTATTTTTAGAATAAGGAAACAAATTGGTATTTTGGAAATAGTATGAATATGATAGTTAAAAATATTTAAACAAATAGACCCAATAATGTCATTGTTTTAAAAACAATTTACAAAAATACTAATAGACTATTTTATCCTTATATACAAAATTTTTAGGACATAAATGCTCTTGGACTTTGAAAAACTTACCCAAGGGTGGTGGCCGACGGTCAGCCACCATCATTGGTCACCAGACGTCGGTTCCTAAACGGCGTACGATCGATCGGATCAAGCTGGTCGTGTGTTGATCTGGTTATTTTTGGCCATATCTCTGGCCAAAAACTGCTAGATCGCTATAGATCTGGCCGAAAATGGCTAGATTGATTTTGGCTATTTTCGACCAGATCTATGGCTTTGGGCTGTTAATGAAGACCAGATCTCTAGCTGTCGTTAATGGCCAAATTATGGTCGTCAACGGCTAGAACTTTGGCAGTTGACGACCAGTTCTAGTTGTACATTTAGCCATTTCCAGCCAGATCCATGATGGATGTGGCAGGAAATAGCCATATCTATGCACGATCAGCCATATTTGGCCAGTCGTGCACTGTTATAGCCACTGTTGTCGCTATCGACGGTGGTGGCAGGCGACCGATAGTGGCTTGGGGTGGGTGGGGGTATTTTTGTTAAGTTTTAAACTTTTTTTGTTACTAGGATGTTTTAACAATATCTCAAACGTAGGGGGTTAAAAAACAATATTAAAAAAATAATTATAAAAATAATATAATATTAATATTTAAAAATGAGGGTAATTTAGTAAATTATATATCATACTTGCCAATTTATTCCTCCTAACCAAACATATTAATATAACATACCTATCAATTTATTCCAACCAATCAAACACATTTCTCTAAACATTTCCAATAATCCTCAAGGTAATCTATCTTTCCATTAATATAATATTTCCAATAATACAATATTCTCTAAACCAAACACACCCTTAGAGTTAACAACATGTTCCCACCCGAAAAACAACCCATTGACAAATTCATACCCGTTCACTTTTCAAATACCTTTTTGTTACCTGCAATAAAAACTATGTTAACAATTTACATTAAAAACATATATTTTTATTGTGAAGACGAAAAAACCCTTGACTATTTAACTAATTTTTTTATTATTATTATATGTGAGTGAAATACATATGTACCCTTATTTTAATAATAAAATTACTGAGATGCCCCATCTTTTAACAATAATTGAATTACTTATATGTCCCAATTTTTTTTAACAAATGAGTAACCCTCATATTATGAAAAATTGACACAAATGAAAGTACTATTTTGTTTGTGTATATGGTGCGTATTGAGCTGATATTTGTATCACATTTACTTTGTCAATTAAGATTGTAAAATCACAATGCATTTTAGTCACCCCAAACCCAATAAAATTTGGAAATGTTTTCATCAGACCTCTTCAACCAGCAAACATGCAATAATGACAATAAAAGCATAGGTGTGTTTGTTTTATTATTTTGGATATAATTTTTTAAAAAATAAGGCTTCGTTTGTTTCGCTTTTGGGAATACTAGTATTCCCAAAAAAGTTAAATAGTAAAATGTCATTATTCCCAAAATATTATTCTATATTTGTTAATTTAACTAAACACCCCCAAATATTTTTTTTTAGAAATTGCAAAAACACTCCAGCCACCCTCCAGCGGTGATGGCCGGCTGTCTGTATTAATGGGTGAGTTGGGGGTGTTTTTCTTAACTTTTAATATTTTATTATAGGGGTGTTTAGTAAATAAACAAACATAGAGGATATTTTTGTTAATTTCCAAATCCTACATCGTAATACCCGCCCAATTTAGCTTTTTTCAAAGTATTTTTCTAAAAACTATCAGAATAATGAACCAAACGGACCATAAGAATTGGATGGTTATTACGAGGTAAGATTAAAAAATAACAAAAACACCCCCTAGGTTTGTTAATTTACTAAACACTCTTGTAATAAAATATTAAAAATTAACAAAAACACCCCCACCCACCCATTAAATACCTACAGCTGGCCACCACCGCTGGAGGGTGGTCGGAGTTTTCGTATCGGCACACGATCGATTGGATCTGGTTGGTCGTGCTCGATATGACATTTTCTAGGGAAATGCCAAATCTACAACTAGATCTAGCCGTTGATGACCAGATCTGATAACGTTTGGTCGTCAATGATGGCCAAAGATATGGCTGTCGTTGATGGTCAATGACGGCCATATCTTGGCCTTTGTTGATGACTAGCTACGGCCAAAGATTTAGTCGTTAACAGTAAGATCTTTGGTTGTAGATCTGGTCGAAAAAGTCTAGATCAGCACACTACCGACTGGATTTAGCCCGTAGTGTGCTATTATACTAGATTCTGGCCACCTTTCGACAGTCCTGACGGGAATCTGGCAAATGTTGGTGGGCAGGGGTGTTTTTGTCAAATTTTAAACTTTTTTGTTGAGGGGTTTAAAATAATTGAATAAAATATAATAGGATTTTTAGAATAGGAAAACAAATGTATATTTTCGGTAGGATAGGGATAGGGATAGGATAGTGCAAAAATACTGAAACAAACGCATATTAAGTTTGTTAATTTAACTAAAAACCCCCCAAAAAAGTTTATAAATTGATGAAAACACTCCCACCCACCCACATTTCCCAGATTTTGGCTGTCGGTATTTAATGGGTGGGTGGGGGTGTTTTTGTTAGTTTTCAATGTTTTATTACACGGGTGTTTAGTAAATTAACAAACCTAGGGGTGTTTTGTTAATTTTTAAATCATATCTCGTAATAACCATCCAACTCTTACTTTTTCAAAAATTCTATCCAAAATAATAAAACAAACACCCCCTTTGGTACACAATTTTTCGCTATTCTATCCAAAATACTACACTTATTTCCTTATTCTCAAAATATTATTCTATATTATTCAATTTCTTTTAAATCCCCTAGATTTGTATTCAATGCTTTTTAAACCCCCTAGACTTGTTAATTTAACTAAATACTGCACAATTTTTTTTTTTTTATAGAAATTGACAAAAACACCCCAGCAACCCACATTTGCCAGATTCTGACCACCACTGTCGGAAGCTGGCCGAAATCTGGTATAATGGCGCACTACTGGCTGGATTTGGCCGGTAGTGCACCTATTTAGATTTTTTCAACCAGATCTACGGCCACAGATCTGGTTGTTGATGGCCAGATCCTTGGCCGTAGCCAGTCGTCAACGACCAGATCTAGTAGTAGATCTAGCCTTTTTTGGCGTACGACTGGCCAGATCCAGCTAGTCATGCTCCATACGGCAACTCCGGCCACCCTCTGGCGGTGGTGGCCAGTTGTCGGTATTTAATGGGTGGGTGGGGGTGTTTTTGTTAATTTTTAATATTTTATTATAGGGGTGTTTAGTAAATAAACAAACCACGGAGGGTATTTTTGTTAATTTTCAAATCCTAAATCGTAATAAGCACCCAATCTTACTTTTTTTTTCAAAATATTATAATAAAAAGTATCATGATAATGAACCAAGTGCACCCGGGTCCGTTCGGCACACTTTTTTCCCTCTATCGTATTCCTCTATCCTATCATAAAAACCTAAAAATACATTTGTTTTAATATTCTTTAAAATCCAATTTTGTTATACTCAACTAAAAACATTAACAATTACATTTATCAATAAAAGTTTTAAAATTAACAAAAACACCCTCTCACCCAAGCCACTATCACCCGCCAGCAGCCATCATCATTGCCGTAACAATGCATGATTGACTGGATCTGGTCGGTTGTGTGTCGATATGTCCATTTCTAGCCAGATCTATGGCCAAAGATCTGTCTATTGACGACCAGATCTAGCCATTGACGACGACCAAATGACAATCAAGATATGGCAATCAACGACGACCAGATTTGGCCGTTTTCGGCTAGATCCACCGGCACACAACCAACTGGATTTAGTCGGTCGTGCTCCATTTTGGTAGATTCCAGCCACCTTCCAGTGGTGGTGAGCGGCTATCAGCAATACGTCAATTTATAAACTTTTATTGTGGAGAGTGTTTAGTTAAATTAACAAATCTAGGGGTTAAAATGATCTAAATATTTTTAGAAAATGCTATTCAAAATGTACCAAAAACTTCTCAGAATCCTATGTATTTTCTAAAAATGTTAAATAGCATAGAATGCTATTCTAAATAACTAACCAAACGGAGGTAGTTTCAAGACGCTAGTGTTGTCTTTTCAGTTTTTGTTGTGCTGAATGTGAATATGATGAAGTCAATTTCAAGACGCTAATGTTGGACATATTAATAAACTAATAAATATGGGCTCACAACCCAATTTACAAAATTCTCGTAATTGGACAGGCAAAAACTATAGTGAGCAGAAGCCATTTTCATACTCTGAGAGTTATGAATCTCTCTCTGTTTTTATTTTCTTATTTTCCATGGTTAAATGGCGTTAGTCTTCTGATAACTGTTTAGAGACGGGATGCCCATGTCGGGTTCAAGCCATAAATGGCGGCTCGAATCATGTTGTTAGGGTTTTCTTTAGGTTTTAGGGAGTTTTTTCTTCTACGTCATCGTACGGAGTAGCGTACGATGGCTAAATGACCCTTCTGCTTGTCGCTTTTGCAGACCAGCAAAATGGATCCCTCAACGACCAGATCCGAGGAAGGAATCGGTTCACCCTCGCAAGGTGCTCCGAGTATCACCCCTGAGGTCTACTCGCTACTTACCGGGGAAGAGCTCGAGAGGGTGATAAAACAGTATGGTATTGAAGAGGATGCTTTCCTCGACGTGGCCCACTCGTCGCGATATCCATCCCGTGGGTTGGCCACGATCTCCGAAGAGATCATCAAGGGTGGCGGGTTGATCCCATTCCACCCTTTTGTTAGGTCGGTCTTAGACCACTTCGGTATAGCGCCGATGTAGCTTACTCCAAACGCGTATGTTATTGCTGTTGCCATGTACTTTGCGTGTCTCGAGAACGGGCTAGGTGAACTAACCGCGTTGGAGTTGGGCTGCTCGTATTACTTGAAGAAGAGCAAGGACAAGGATTCCTATTACTTGTCCAGGCGACCTTCTATTACCGAGGTGATACACAGCTACCCTAGCGATGCGAGGGCCTACGAAACGAAATTTTTCTTCTTTTGTTACAATGGCCATTGCCGTTTTCAGGACCCGAGTAGGCTCTTTTCCCTTGGTGAATTCATTAAATTTGAAATGTGTTTTCTTTCTAATGACCTGTTTCTTTTTTGGCAGTTAACAAGACGACTGACACAAAGCTGCTCTCCGATCCGGATAGGATCATATCCTTCGGCCTCCTGCTCGAGGCTAGTCGCGACGCGAAAAAGCTCGTGACGACTGCAAATTTGTGGAAGTATGACTTTTTCAATGCGAGCGCTTCTTTAGAACCCCGACTGAGTGAGTCTCGCTAACTGGCTTTTTTCTGGTCGTAAACTGAATACTTTGGCTAATGATGCTTGCGCGCAGCGACCATGCCTTCGAAGGCGTCTGAGCCGCTACGACGAAGGCAATTCAACTTCCCGCGATCAAAGACCGCCAAGATGACTGATGCGGCTCCTGCCGATCCCCCGATTGAAGGTGCCACATCGGGTGCCCCGGTGCGACCTGCTGAAACTTCAGAGGATGCACCACTCCGAACAGCGAAGGCTTCCCAGCTACCGACTACTCCCCCGAGGCTAAAGACAACGGCTCAGCGAACGAAGAAGAAGAGAAAGCAAATCCAAGTCGAAGAATCCGAGACTGAATCCGAGGGTGATCAACCTGGGGGGTCGCAGCCAGACGTCAGGAGGAGGTCGGGTAAGGAACCGATGGACGACACGACCTCGACTGATAATGCGAAGAAAGGAACTCCAGTGTTGGACTCGCTTGGGAACTTGCCGGAGTACCTACAGACGATGGTCTACGCTCTGCTAGAGTGCGGACTCTCGGAAGCATTTGAGCAGTCCGCAGGATCCAGCGACGTGGACCTAATGTCCACATCTGTCCAGCACTTAAGCAAGGTAAACAAACTGCCCTTGGAGAGGACTTCCCTTAGTTTCTTTTGATAACTTGCTATTTTTTCTTGTTTGCAGGCCCTACTTACCATGCAACTATCCTTGGAGAAAGTTCGGTTGGGAGCTGCAAAGGGAGAGGTCGCATTGAAGGAAGAGAACGCGAACCTCAAGCGAAGCTTGGAGACCGCCGAAGAAGAAAGGAACCTATCCTTTGAGTCGGCGAACCGATACCTGAACAAAAGAGACGCGGCTTTTCACACGGTGGACTTCCAAAAAGCCGAACTCGAGAAGCATGAAGAGGAAATAAAAGAGCTTCAAAGGACCATAGCCAGACTCTCCAAGGAGGTCGGAGAGAAGGACCAGGAGCTCAGAGCGGCCACTACGCGGGCATGGCGAGCAGAACAAGAGAGGGATGCCTTAGAGAAACAAAGGCAAACTCTTGAAGCCGAACTCCAAGCAAGTCAGGGGAAGGTTGCTTCCTTTACCGAAAAGATGCAGAGGCAGGCAGTGGAGGTCGAGGAAAAGGCTGTCGAATGGGCGATCGAGTCTATCTATGCCTTGCGACCAAAGAATCTGACCCTTGACATGTCTGATCTTCTGGAGGACTAGCGAGATACTCTCTTGTCCATGGCACGAGAGGATGATGAAGCAGCGGCCACCTGAAAATCTGATCAGACAGAGGGTTCGGGACATGCCTCGGGGAAACCTCCTGCCGACCAGCTCTAGGACGATGAGGTCAGTCCTCGAGGAGTCAGATTAGGACCACTAGTTTTATCATTGTCTGCTATACTCTTAGCATTAATGAAACATTTTGCATTTATAACTTCTGTTCACTTTATTATACACGAGTACATTTTACTTGCTCAGTATTGGAACAAGTCTATGCGAATAAGGTTATACACTTATACGAACAAGATTATATGTACTGTTACAAGCGAACAGGATAACACTTTACAAGAAAATAACTTACAAAGATCAAAAAATTAATTTACAAGGAAAACTGAGTTCGAAATTACTGATAGTAAGGTCGAAGATGCTCAGCATTCCAAGCTCGGGGTACTTTAGAACCATTCAGCCTTTTGAGATGATAAGTCCTCGGTCTTATCACTTTGTCGATGCGGTATGGACCTTCCCAGTTCGGTCCCAACACTCCCGCGCTTGGTTCCCTAGTACCAAGAAGAACTTCCTTTAATACAAGGTCGCCAACCTGGAAGTCTCTTCGTCTGACCTTAGAATTAAATAACCTTTTCGCGCGTTGCTGATAGGCTGCTATTCTAAGCGATGCCTTGCTGCGATGCTCTTCATCAAGGTCCAGACTTGCTCTCATAAGCGCTTCGTTGTCAGCCTCATTGTACAGGTCCCTTCGTAGTGAACCAGTTCCTACCTCCACAGGGATCATCACTTCGCAACCATATGCTAACGAAAAAGGGGTTTCTGAGGTAGATGTTCTCGGAGTTGTCCTGTACGCCCATAGGACTTCGGGGAGGTCGTAGGCCCAATTCCCCTTGGCTACGCCATGTTTGGGTTTCAGGGTGTGCTTGATGGTTTTGTTGACAGCTTCAACTTGACCATTTGCTTGTGGTCTTGCGACTGAGGCGAATTTTTTATGGATACCCAGCTTGTCGCAAAACCGCTTGAACTCCTCGTTGTCGAATTGTTTACCATTATCTGAGATATGGGTATGAGGAATTCTGTATCGACACACAATATTCTTAAAAACGATGTCCTTCAGCTTTCTGGTCGTGATCGCAACTAGCGGTTCAGCTTCCACCTATTTGATGAAGTAATCTATTGCGACCACAGCGTATTTGACTCCCCCTTTACCGATTGGCATGGGACCGATGAGATCGATTCCCCACATGGAAAATGGCCAAGCGCTAGTCATTATTATCAACTCGTGGGAAGGTGCTCGGGGAATGCTCGCGAACCGCTAGCACTTGTCACACCTCTTGACAAAGTTGTTGGCGTCTTCTTGGATTCGGGGCCAATAATAACCTTGACGAACAACCTTGTTCGCGAGAGATTGTGCGACAGTGTGATTATCGCAGATCCCTTCATGTATTTCCCTCATGATGTAATCTGCTTCGTCGCAGGTTACACAACGGAGGAGAGGGGCGCTAAACCCTCGCATGTATAGCTGGTCCTCGATGAAGGTATAACGAGTAGATCTTATTCGCAGAACCCTTGCCTCGACCTTGTCGTCAGGCAATGTCCCATCCTTGAGGTATTGGAAAATATGAGTCATCCAAGAATCTAATTCTGTTACATTCACGGCCTGTTCGATCGGGTTGATACTAGGGGCCTCGATGAATCGAACATGAATGCTATCCGGTGCTTCTAAGTCCAACGATAAGGCTATCTTTACCAAGGCGTCTGCCACAAAGTTGCTATCTCTGGGAATCTGAGTGATCGCGAAGTGCTTGAATGGCTCGAGTGTGGCCTTAGCTTCTTTCAAATAGTGGATCATATTTTCTTCCTTGGCTTGATACTCTCCTAAGATCTGGTTGACGACTAGTATGGAATCGCTGTGAATGCTGATTGCGGTTGTGCCCATTTCTCTGGCCAACCGCAATCCGACAAGCAAAGCTTCATACTCGGCCTCGCTATTGGTTGCCTTAAATCTGAACTGGAGGATACTGTGAACGCGAGCCCCTTCAGGGCTTAAAAGGAGAAGGCCTGCGCCAGCCCTTTTTCTGTTCGATGACCCATCGACGTAGAGGCGCTAGGTCGATTGGTTCTGAGCAGTTCCCTGGATGACTTCGCTGGGCTGTTGTTCTGACTCACTTGGAAGATAGGAGAATTCTGAGATGAAGTCAGCAACAGCTTGCCCTTTGATAGTCGATTTTGGCTTGTACTTCAGATCGAACTGACTTAATTCCATGGCCCATTTAAGCAATTTACCCGATGCCTTTGGATTCTGGAGGACCTGCTTGAGCGGGTAATTAGTCATCACATTAATTGTATGGGCGTGAAAGTAAGGTTGCAGCTTTTTGGAAGCAATCAGTAGGGCATAGGCTAATCGTTCCATTTTTGGATACTGCATCTCGGCATCCAACAGACGCTTGCTCTCATAATACACCGGCCACTGGACCTTTTCCTCTTCCCGAACTAAGGCTGCACTGACCGCGAATTGAGAGACAGACAAATACAAGAGCAAGATCTCCTGCAGAAGAGGCTTGGACATGAGAGGTGGTTTCCCGAGGTGTTCTTTTATACTTTGGAACGCCTGTTTGCACTCGGGGGTCCACTCGAACTTCTTATTAGTCTTCAGAACGTTGAAGAGTGGCAAACAACGATCTGTTAACCTCGATATGAAGCGACTTAGTGCCGCTATTCACCCATTAAGGCTCATGACCTGCTTTTTGTTGGTCGGGCTTTTCATATCGAGGAGAGCTTGGATCTTTTCGGGGTTGATCTCTATTCCCCATTGGTTAACCATGTATCCTAGCAACTTGCATGAGGATACCCCGAATGAACACTTGAGGGGATTCAGTTTCATTTTGTACAGTCGGAGGATATCAACATCTCAGCGAGATGCACTATATGATCTTCATCGACATGGGATTTGACCAGCATGTCATCTACATAGACCTCCATTGACTTATCGATCTGGTCGGAGAACATCCGGTTAACCAATCGTTAGTAGGTCGCGCCAGCGTTCTTGAGGCCGAAGGACATAACTTTATGGCAGTACAGTCCCCGATCTGTAATAAAAGATGTATGCTCTTCGTCTAGTGTGTACATCCAAATCTGATTATATCCCGAGTACGCATCCATAAAACTTAGCAGCTCGTGCCCCGAGGTGACATCTACTAGTTGGTCTATTATGGGAAGGGGGAAGTTGTCTTTTGGGCATGCTTTGTTGAGGTCGCTAAAGTCGACACAAGTTCGTCACTTATCACTAGGCTTCTTTACCAGAACCAGGTTGGCAACCCAGGTTGGGTAGAGTGCTTCTCGGATGGACCCGTTTTGGAGGAGGTTAATCCACCTTTAGCTTTAAGGCGGCATACCGCTCCGGGTCCATCGCTCTTCTTTTTTGGCGAACTGGCTTAGCTTCGCTGTCGATGTTCAACGTGTGGCAGATGATATCTGGGCTGATCTCGACCATATCTACGTTCGACCAGGCGAACACATCAATATTTTCTTTTAGGAAGCCGATCAGCTCGGAGGCGAGCTGGGGGTTGAGATTGCTCCCAATTCTTAATACTCGGCTTGGCTCGGCTTCTTCTGGTCGACTGATACTTCGGAAAGATCCTCAACCGACCCGCTGGAAGGGCTTTTCTGAATCCGAGGATCTATATTGTCCTCGGCTGGACCTGGCTGTTGCTCGATTCAGCTGATTGCCATAGCCTGTCGGGGAATGCCACGCGAGACACCCTTCCTTTTACACGCCATCTGCACTGCTTTTATGTAGCAGTTGCGAGATGTGCTTTGCGATCCGCTAACTCCCCTTATCCCCGTCGGGGTGGGGAACTTCATCTTGAGATGGTATATAGGAGTGACTGCCTTGAAGCTTCTTAGTAGAGGTCTCCCCAGGATTCCATTGAAGGCAGATAGGCAATCCACGACTAGGAATTTAGTAACTTTAGTCACTTCGTCATAGTCACCCAGTGTGACTGGAAGTTGGATAGTTCCTTTGGGGATCAGGTGGTCCCCTGTAAAACCATATAAAGGGATCGAGGCGGGCTTTAGGTCAACCTCGTCCAAGTTCATTCTTTTGAAAGCAGACTGGAACAGTATGTTCACAGCGCTCCCGTTGTCCACTAGCATCCTGCAGACATTATGGCGCCCTATGAGAGGTGTGATCACAAGAGTGTCGTCGTAGGGATGATGCAGATGGGCTGCATCCTTTTCGGAGAAAGCAATTGGCTCCTCCTTGCGAACCTTTTGCGGTCGCTGCGACGTGTTCATCACACTGATCGGGTCGTGATGAGCCGCGCGAGCATATCTTTCCTGGGCACCCCGCATGTTCCTCGCAAGGTACGGCCCCCCGAAGATCAGGTTGACACTATAGTACCCTGAACGATCACGACGCTTCTTTCTCTGCTCCCCCTGACTTTTCTCTTGCGCGGGAGCAGAATCGTCAATATACTCTTTGAAATCCCCCTTCTTGATGAGCTCTTTGATTGCCTGCTTGAGAGCTCGGCACTCATCGGTGTGATGCCCATTATCCCGATGGAAGCGACAGTACTTTTTATTATTTCTGGCTGTCGTGGGAGTTTTCATGGGCTCAGGCTCTCCGAGCAGGCTGGCTTCTTCGGATTTATCGAGAATAGCAGATATAGATGCATTCAGAGGCGTATATTGGTCTCTGTCGCGATCGCAACGAGGAACTGGAGTATAGGACTTTTTTGGCTCGTAGCGAGGTTTCTTTCCTTTTCACTGATCATCAGCGGCCCTTCCACAATCAGCTCTTCTGCCTTCCCCCTGACCAGACGTACTGCCTGAAGCGTCGGGGTCGCGATGGTGGAGTGCCGCCAATGAATTCTCAATCCGGAGGTATTTCTCCGCAAGGTTATAGAATCCGGTGAGGGAAACATCATCCTCAGCCTGTAATTCTTTCCACAAGTCGGTTTGTGGACGAACTCCCGCTATGATGAGAGTCCGAACAGACTCTTCGGGAGTATGAGCCACCTTGTTGAGTTCCCTGTGGAAGCGGTCGATGTAGGATTTGAGGGATTCATCCCTTTCTTGCCTTATATTGCTGAGGTAGCTCAAAGGCATTGAAAACTTTCGGTTTGCTTGGAAATGCCTTAGGAACGTAGCACTCATCTGAGGCCACGAACTGACCGATCCCGCTGGGAGCGACCTGAGCCACCGTTTGGCATGAGAGGTCAAAGTCACTACCAAACAATGACATTTTGCTAGATCCGAGACTTGGTGAAGCTCCATCAGGTCGTTGAATTCATATAGATGATCCTGTGGATCAGCATTTCCATCGAACGCCCGCATGTCAGGCATCCTGAATCCCTATGGGAGTGGGGCGGCTAGCACTTCGAGAGAGAAGGGACGCAGATGCGACCTGCCTTTGCTCATTTTGCTGAGCTCTTAGTTGGTCTAGAGCTCGCTGCAGTTCCTCAATTTGTGGCAATGAAGCCACTTGGGGATTACTTTCACCAATGCGAGTTCGACCCTCACGATTATGGTTGAGGAAGGTCTGGAGGTCAGGTTCTTCTTCGCCTCAGCCGATGGTCCCAACCACCCTCGACACACCCTGGCTAGAGGCGTGTGATGGCGATGAACGGTGCAGGTTATTTTCACGACCTTCGTGGTGGTAAGAACCGCCCTGCGAAGTGTGGGAACCTCCCGCACGATGACGATCTGGATCATTTCGCTGGTGGTGGTAAGAATCACCCCGCCCAAAGCTTTTACTGGGGTGTACCTATGATGTGGCATGGGATAGCTCGGGCTGCGTCCTTTCATCGAGTCTTAACGAGACTGGTATTCTGCTTGGGACGCGGTCGGTGTTCGTTGGCCCTTTAGAGCCCATAGACCCTCTTTTTGCCACTTGCTTACCCTTTCGCCTATGCACTGCAGTGCTCGTGGCACGGGCTATTTCCCTTTGCCGTGCTTTCGGGCGACCTGCAGGCGTTTTTGGCGGTTGCATCGCCCCAGCTAACTTGGATGGAATGCTCTAGTCTAAACGATCTAACCTTCAGTTGACCATTTGGAGAGTACTGTCAAACCTCTCCAGGTAACTTCTAATGGCAGGATCAAGTTGTGAACTTGATGGGATATCTCCTGTAGCGCCTTGCGGAACTGAGGGTACCTGATGAAGGATGAACACTAAATCAGGTACTCCTTCTAGCGCCAAACTGTTGATGTGTGATTTTTACACCAACTAAAAGCACGTGTGAAATGCTGAGTTGGCCTAGAAGACACACGTGAATATAAAGGATAATGGGAATAAATGCAAACAGACAAGCGTTTTAAAGTGGTTCGAATGCTAAGGAAGCAACTCCTACGTCCACTGTTATATTATCAATGATAGAGGTCAGGTCGCATGAGCTGACTGACTTACAATTGATGATATCAGAAAGAGAACTTTTAGATTACAGAGAAAATAGCTAACCAGGAGTAAAATGTGCGAATCCCTTGAATGAGTGAGGAGCTCTCAATTTATAATGGGATGGATTAAAGCAATCATCATTGAATCTGTGAGTTGGTGGGACTATCTATGTAAATCCTTCTTTATTTTACATTGCCCACCTTCTATAGTGATTTGCGCGATTTGGAGTAGAGATTGGACACGTGGGATCACCACAGCTCCTGGCTGGCTTGGCGCGTGCCCACTATTCTGACAGAAGCAGGCTGCGGGTTTACCCATGCTCTGACTTTTATAGGCTGATTGGACCTTAAGTCAGCCCTACATTTTTCAGGCATAACATCATGAATCCATAATGTTGGATTAGAAATTTTCTAAGATATTTGGTTGTTTATTTGTTGTGAATTTTATTTTCTTAATTATTTAACTTGTATACTATAATGTCTGTTTGTTTCCTGGGTCATATTCTAATTCACAAATAATCCATTTTTTGACGAGAAAATCATATCCACGACCATTCATAATCATCTACTCTAGTTGACTAGGCTTTATGATTCCTTTGGTGAGCCTCATAGAAGGTGAGCTTGGTGAGTCTGAGTCAGCTATTTGATCTAGTCAAAGTCTATGAGCGAAGAAGCTAGGAATTTGCCTTAGCTTTAATCGTTCAGTACTCCTCCTTCACATGTTCAATAAAAACTATTCAAATCAAAATCATACAGTTGAGTTCTGTTCATCTTTCACCTATTTCATTTTTCCAATGGGGTCTTATCCTATTGCCTAGCTTGATGACCACATATTCCTTCTCAAGTTTGAACTCACACTCTGACCAAGTCTTCTTCAACCTAACCTGAAATTGGAATTTTCTATTTCTGTGCCAGAAAAATGAATCTTTCTTTGATGGGTCTCACTGGGTGAGTGAAGTTATAAGAGGTGACAATATTGAAGAAAATGGCAATGATTTAGTTCTACTTTGCACAAAATGAGAGAAGCACAAAATGTATTAGTCTGACATAAAGGAGAAAAGAATGAAAAATTAATTAAACTACATTTCGTGGCTATGGAGAAGTTTGTGAAAGAGATTAGTGCCGATATAAAGACTGCAACAGAAGGAGGTCGGAAGAAATTTGTAGCGGTTGTTTCAACAATGAAAACTACAGGACAAAAAGTGGGTCTTAAGAAGCCAAAAGTATTCAAGAACAAGAAGCATTCCAATAAATCATCCAAATCAGATGAGGTTAATTCAAAAACTCATTACTATACATTTTCTTTTTTTGAGTTTGTTATATAGTTGACATATCACAGGCTATCAGCACAAGAACAAATGAGAGTGAAGACATGATCCAAATTGACCATGTTGAGTCCCCTCCATCCACTACAAGAATTAAGCTTCTCACAACAAAATAATTGGTTACTATAAATATCAAAATTATGACCATTTCACTAATGTGAGAAATTGTACTAGTCATCAGATTGGTCACATTAAACTCGTACTCTTAAGTGTATAGTGACAAAAAAACGTTTAGTCACCATAGTCTAATTATTTATTGTGACAACTGACAATAGTAATTTGTCACTTTAATCTAATTTATTATAATAAATTATTGATAACAGTAAAAGACAATTTTTAATATTTTGTCATAATTGATTTACATTTAAAAACCAAATGAGAAACTTTATAATGAGAAAATAATATACTATGACAAAATTGATTTTGTCAAAATTATGAGTAATGACTAAATTATTTTCTCATAATTTTAACAGTGACACAAATTTATTTGCCATTAACTTTATTGTGACAACATTTATTTTGTCACATGTTTGTTTATATGGCAATGTTTTTTTGTCAAAAATTATATAGTGACAGAAATAATTTTTTTAAATATTTAATAGCATGACAAATAATTTTTAATATAAATATTTTTATATGACAAATTTTTTATTGTCAAAATAATATAGGTGTGACAAATATTTTTTGTCATCTCAATAATGACGATTTCTAAAGGCAACTGATATTTACAAGAGTCCCGAAACGAACTTTATCTTCATCCCCAGCATTTTCCTCTTCTTTGGCCTTCTCTTCCTTTTCTTCATTTGGTTCTGAGTAAGGATTGACAAATAGTGTTACGCTGGTTATCTTAATCTCCTCCTACACAAATGAGAGGAAAACAACATATAATGAGGGCAGGATTGAATAAGTTAATTTAAGTCAACTAATTTTATAATCAAGGCAGAGTCCAACAACTAATTTGATCAGAACATACTAAAGTATCTTCATATAAATCATGAACTTTGTATTTCTAGATACGCAACTTCTGATAAATCATGAACTTTGTATTTCTAGATATGCAGCTTTTGAGTTAAGTTGAAGCCAGTTTGATGCTCAACCTTCCAGATAACATATGTTACCAAATAATATACTGATTCCTAACACAACATTCACCAAAATTCAAAAGGCATAGAGGACTAATATAAACAGAAAGTCTTGCTTCCCAAAAAGATCATATGCTAAATACACACTACATCTATCATTAATCAGGGAATACCATTTAATTGTAAAATAGAAAGCAGTAAAAATTAGATACAGGTTTAAAATATATGTAGTTTTGGAGAGATTAATGCTAAACAAAGAACTCACCGTAGGTCGATCATTGTCATCAACAGGAACCTTCTCCATCACTACCAATGCAGTCAAACCGTCAACAACTCCTCCAAAAACTGTATGTTTGAAGTTTAAATGATTTGCAGATTTATACAAAATGAACTGGGAACCATTTGTGTGCGGACCACTGTTTTCCATACTAACAACACCCCTTCCAGAGTGAAGCAACTTGGAGTTCACTTCATCTTTGAAGGGCTTTCCCCATATAAATTCACCTCCTTTTCTAGTACCAGTAGGATCACCACCTTGAATCATAAAATAGAGGTACATAGCTCTGTATTTCATCTCTCATATCTAGTTCCTTTTAACCAAGTTAGACGGGAGATAAGAGGCTTAATCCCCGAGACTCAACTCCTCAAGTCTCAAGGATTACAAAGCTCTTTTCTATAGGTCTTACACCTTAAATTTTTAACAATGAGGAGTTCAAAGATTCCATATCTTAATGGGAAATAAATTCATTGGTAGACTCTTGCCTGATTTGTTATATCATAGACAATAATGGCGGCAGAAGCTCCTTTGTAGTACATTGGTGCCAAGCTATGGTACCTCTCTTGATCTGTTGTATCCCAAATCTCAAACTTTACCGTGGCATCATGTACAGCCAATGTTTGTGAGAAAAAGGCAGCACCTATAGTCGATTCCTACAAAAATTATATAAAAAAATCAAACTCTTGAAACCAAAAGGGGAAGGTTCACTAGCAATTATAAGTCATCCAAAATACCTTAAATTCAACAAATTGCTCTTTAACAAAGCGCAACACAAGACTAAACTTTCCAGCTCCAACATCTCCAAGCAACACCTAAAGCATAAAGCACAAACAAACATCAATCAAAACCAAATTTCAGAAAAATAAATACAAAGAATACATCAAAACATGGTAAAACATACAATTAAACATCAAAGTTCTAAACAACACTAGCACCAGCAACTAATGAATGAAACACAATTCCAAATCAAGACCACATCACAATGTTACATCATAATTCAGCACAAGGAAGCAATACTACTTTTCGAAGCAAACCCACATGAATTATTTTGCAAATGAAACAGAGCCAAAATGTAACTTGCCCTAAAATCCATTCAATATTAGTAGCCATCATGTTAATCAAACATTTAATTAAACATGAAAACTCATAACAACACATCACCATAAACAAACTAAAAAGATAAATGATAAAATAAACTTTATGATTAGCAATTAATGAATAAACATAATTGTTATATGAATTTTGCTGAATCAAAATTAAATTTCAAAGCAAACCCACATCAGAATTTTCCATCAAAATTAAGCACAAACAATTGATACCAATTTACAAAGTAAACCCACATCAGAACATGCAGAATTCCGATCATAATTCTGAAAAATTATAATAAACCCACATCAAAGTTCGCCTAAAAAACCACAAAAAAATCATCAAAACAAAATGCCAAACAATTGACCCTGACCCATCTAAGAATCAACCAAAATAAAGAAATGAAACAAGTCAAAATTATGAAAAGCTAACCAATCTGGCATTGATGTTTTTGTTTCCGGTGGTGGCCACGAGGACGAGATCAAAATTAGAGCAAAAGGAATAAAGAAAGAAAATGGGGAAAATTGAGAGGGATGCGGAAAAAAGAAAGGTTAAAGGGGAAATGGGAAGGTTCCTCAACAAAAACCCTTCTTCTCTTCCTCGCTTTCCAAGGGTCTGATTCGGAGGGATTTTTTTTTTTCTTTCTCCGGTTTCGAGGGGTTTTTAATTAGATTCGTTCACAGGTATTCTAAATCTATTACTTCTCATATATAATTTTTTTTTATACATTGGTTTTAATAGGTTAAAAAAACTCTATATAGTGTTTTTTTTGAGAGATTTATAAAATACTCTAAATTTGAATATTTTGATTGGTTTTAAAATTTTATTTCACAAATACCTTATTATATCAAAAAAAATTAACTATATTATACGCGTCTTCAAATATATTAAATATAAAATAATTTTAAACAATCATAAAAATTATATATTAAAATCTCATTTCTAGATGCTTTCTTGAAAAAATAGAGCTACAATTTTTCAATCATTCTAGATGCTGCAAAGAATGACGAAGAAGAATAAGGAGACTTTATCACATTTGAAGTTATAAAATGCTAATAAGTAGAAAACAAATAAAGAACTCATATCTTGTAATTGAAAAAACAAAACTTTCAAGTACTGGTTGAAGTTGGTATAAAATTTATGGGTATATATGTAAATTTATCATTTTAAAAAACTGTCAGAACTGTTTGAAAATAAACTCTCAAGCACAGGTTAGGTATTTTAAAAACCGCAACTAAAAACAGCTATGGTGGTTTACCCTCAAAATTGCTACGGTGGTTTACGCTCATAACCGTTACGATGAAACTCTTAAGTGGACCCTAAGAAATCTAAAGGTGCACGAAAGCGATTGGCTTTATTTTATTTTATTTTATTTTATGTTTTAAGTTTTTAATTAAAAATGAAAATGTTTATTTACAGTAATAATTACTATTAATTTTTAATTTTGATTCACTTAAAAAAAAAAAAAAAACCATTTAAAGGTTATTTTGAATTTTTTTTTTAAAGAATTGGTGACAAATAAAATTAAGGATGTTCTAGGATGTCATTAATAATTCTTTTGAAAAATATTTATAATTTGGGAAATTTTTGAAAAATAAATTATTCTAGTAAATTGTTTTCTTGCAATAAGATAATTTATACACGATTAGATAAGAAAATAATTTTAAATTTTTGAAATAAAAATTAAATTTTTCACAATTCATATACTTAATGACATAATTATTGAACGTGCCTAATGTGACGAACGTCATTAAACACAATATATGTGATTGCTAGAGATGAAATATCGAAATTCCCTTATGTTTTTATCAGGCCCATAAAGGCCACACATCGACTTTAATTGCCAATATTTAGAAAGACTTGTAATGGGCCCAAATAGCATTACTGAAAAAGATCATCGTTTGGAGATGAGTACTTCTAAATGCAATCCTTGAATCGAAATCATTTTTAATTCAATTTTTGTTACTTAATTCTTGTTCGTAATTATTCTTGTGTTAAATAATTTCTAAAGTAACACCCCAAGTTTAACTGCCAACATTTAGAAGACTTGTAATGGGTCCAAATAGTATAATTAAAAAAGATCATCGTTTGGAGATGAGTACTTCTAAATGCAATCCTTGACTCGAAATCATTTTTAATTCAATTTTTGTTACTTAATTCTTGTTTTTAATTATTCTTGTGTCAAGAGGATTGACAAATAGTTGTATGCATATTAATTATGTTTTTTTAGCAAATTTTTGTCACAAAATATCATATTTAATTTGACTCAAATATTTTGTCACTGATACCTTGATTTTAAAATTTACAATTGACCTTTTTTTTTTGTAATGATAAATAATTCTTTTATGATAAATTTGTTTGTGATTATAATATGTATTACTAAATATAGTGACTAAAGTTTTTGATGACAAATATATTTGTCACGATAAACAATTTATTTCGGCGCTTAAATTTTGACTCAAATATTTTGTCATTAATACCTCTATTTCAGCATATATTATGATAATTTTTTTTTAATAATAAATAAATTTTTTTGTGACAAAATAATTTGTAGTTATAGCATGTATAACTAAATATAATGACTAAAATGTTTTATGACAAAATACGATTGTCACAATAAACAATTTACCTTTTGGCACCAAAAATTTGTGATAAAATATTATGATAAAAATATTTTTCTTCGCTATATTTCGTATGGGTTTCTTTGTTATGATAAAATATTATGACAATATTTTTTTTAATCACTATATATCCTCTTTGTCATACTTAATGTGGTATTTCATTATTTTGTCATAATACCTATATTACTAATGACAAAATAACATTTGACAAAATTAATTTTGTCACAATATAATATATTTCTTGTAGTGATCAGTTTACCTTAGAATTGATTCTACTGACGATGATGGTGTCAATTTGGAGCCTTCTGAGCAACAGATTAACGAAGATGGCTTGAGTCCAGAGGTCAAATTTTATATATTTATATCCAATTAATGTTTTAAAGTGTATTAATTTTCTGTTTTAGATTCAATCTCTAAGTAGATTTATATATCTGTCTTTTTTTCCACTGGTTTTATCCTCCTATAGAACCCTCATTGACTTGGTTCTTTTACTGACCTTTTAATATACTAATGAATTTTATAATTGGTCTGCAACTACATTTCGGGATACGATGACAGCGGGGATTATTGACCACAATTCTGAAGTTGGTACTTCTTCACTATCTGAGGAATCCAGGTCTGTAGATGTTGGAGAATTGGAAGATGTAGAAAAAAACAATCCAGAGAAAGACATGAAGAAAGATCACTCAGCTCAAAAGGTGTCAAAATAGAACATAGGATTAATAGTCTATTTGTGCAGTAAATATATTCTATTCTCTATTATTATCTACCATATATAGTTGTTAAAAATTGGCGGAACAATCAACTTTCCCCCAGAATTTTAAAAACTAATCACCTACCCCCCAAAACCCTAACACCGTCCAAGATTTGTTAAATGAATAAGGTAAGATAGTTTTTTCTTTCCCTCCTCGTTTCCTTTTTCATTTCTCACAATCCTTTCTTTTTCTTCTTTCTCCCCCTCATTCTTTCCTCTTTTTTTTTTTTTTCTTTCATTCCTTCCCTAATCATGGGATTACCACCAGCAGCGAATTGAATCTCTAGAGTTGATTCATTTTTATGTTGTTTGGTGGTCATTAGATTTGATTGTTGCTTGTTGCTTGTTGTGTGTTGATTCTTGTTTGATAGGTCGGATTATGGTTATTTGGTGGTCCAATTTATGTGTTTTTTTTAGCGGAAAAGGATTGTGTTTTGTCGCCAGAAAGGGTTATGTTGAGCAACGGTTTTCTGGCTTGAAAGGCTGCAACCAGCGAGTTGTGGACACACAGTAGCAACAAGTGCGGTGGTGGGGGGTAATTTGTTGGCTCTCTAATTCGAGGAAGAGAAAGGCCTTCGACAGTGAGAGTTGGGACATTTGAAAGATAAATGTTACTGTTTAATAAAATTACAATGAGATATATGGCATTTAAATATTCAAATACAAGTAAATAGCCACTAACATCACGTAAACTAGTTGCCCTATTATTTAGGAACGTAATCCTTCAAGTGTGTAGGTGGTCTTCCTCTTCTCTTGCAAATAAACTCTTGCACGTTGTCATGATGGAAAAGGGGAGGCGATTGCAGGTCCATGGGCTGACTGGGTAAGGGAATGTGGTCTGTATCAGTCCCCACCTCTTGCAGTTGAACCTTGTCCTCAGGGTGTAGATCGATGATATTAAGCAAGGGTGGAGTAGTACCGATTGGAGGTGTGCCGACAAATGGCTTTAGTAGGGAGACATGGAAAACAGGGTGGATCTTGGAGGATTCCGATAATTGAAGCCAGTAGGCAAAAGATCCAATGCGTTCAATAAAGTTGAATGGACCAAAATACCGTCGGGGTAATTTCTAGTGGAGGCGAGTAGCCATTGAGGTCTGGCGTGAGGCAGAGCTTGACGAGGACCTAATCGGCTATTTGAAACTAGCGATTGTGTCTGAGTTTGTTTGCCTGGTAGACCGTCTACTTTTGGGTGAGCTGTAAATTGTGGCGTAAGCGGAAATGATTTCGTGGTTCCGAAGAATGAGGTTTGCTTCTAGGGTGGGAGATAAGCCAGAGATGTAATATGAAGTTGACGGAGGGGGGTGGCCATATAATGCTTAAAATGGGGTCATACCTGCGGCTGAGTAGAAGCTGGAGTTGTACCAATATTCGGCGAGGTGGAGGTAACAAAACTAGAGCTTTGGTGTGTCCATTGTAAAGCAGCGAAGATATTGCTGCAAGCAACGATTCATAATCTCTGTTTGGCCATCGACTTGTGGATGGTAAGTGGTGCTATATAGCAGCTTAGAACCTTGTTTTTGGAATAGGGACCGCCAGAAGAGACTCAGGAAAATTTGATCACTATCTGTGACTACAGTTTTTGGAACGCCATGAAGTTTGGTCATGTTATGTGTGATTTTTCCATCAATTTTGGCAAGTTGTGAGGTATTAGATCAACCCAGAATTAGTCCGATTCTACTGGTTGTTCAACCCAGTATAAGCTCATCGATATATAGCTCGACCCAACACAAGCTAGTCGCGAAAACCCCCGAATGATCATTCAATCGATTCCCAGATAACTTTAGATCCCAGATATTACAGGAATGATCAGATTAACAATAATCTCTACGCAATCATAGCACCCAATTGCAAGAATATCGGAGTTGCAGTTTAAATCAATTGTAATCCCTTTATTTTCGCTCTTTCGTTTGTACAAATATTGCATATATAAATCCCCTCAAATAAGAGAAAAAGGGTTAGAAATTTTTCATAGAACTCTTATTGTAAGCTCTCATAGCAAATACAAGAACAATGGACGTAGGCTCAGCCAAACCACTTTAAAAATCTCATTGTTATTTATTTTATTGCATCTATCATTCACCCATAGCTGCTTATCCGTGATCACACCCACATCCTTTCCGATTCCACTGAGGTCAATCGGATCTCTCTGGTTGGTGCGAAAAAGGTTGTAAAATCCAATAAGGCAAGCACTAGCGTGGTTGTCAATGCATGTTTCAAAGCTTCAAAGGCTTTGGTAGTGATGGGGTCCAAACGAAATTGTCTTTACAAATGAGAGATGTCAAAGGCGTGGCGAAAGAGGTGTAACCCTGGACAAAGCCGCAGTAGTACTTTGTGAGGCTAAGAAAACTGCAAAGGGCATGAACTGAGTGTGGTGTTGGCTAAGAAGTAATTGCAGAAATTTTATCGGGCTCGACTTCGACGCCTTGGAATGTGATAATGTGGCCAACGTAGTGGATGTGGGTAATGGTGAAAGTACACTTTGAGAACTTGATTTTCAGAGATTCTAAGCGGAGTAGCTGGAATAATTGCAAGATATGATCGATATGAGCTGGCCAAGAATTGTTGCATATCAAGATATCATTGAAGACCACTAGATGAATTTGTGGAGGAACGGTTTGAAGATTGAATTCGTAGTGGCATGAAAAGTGGAGGAAGCATTAGAAAAGCCGAAAAGCATCACCAAGAACTCAAAATGGCCACTATAAGTGCGAAAAGACAATTTAGGGATGGAATTAGTGTGTAAATTGATTTGATGAAAGTCAGAACAGAGATCTAGCTTAGCGAAGAATTTGGAATCATGCAACTCTTCAACAGCGGGAATAGGAAACCGATCACGAATCGTAATGACATTCAAGGCGCAATAGTCAAGACAAAAATGCCAACTACCATCTTTTTGCTTTAGCAATAGAATAGGGGAACTATAAGGGCTAATATTAGGCCGAATGATACCATCAAAGAGCATAAAGGAGACGAGTCAATCAATTTTACCCTTCTGAAAGTGGGGGTAGCAATGGCCTCAAACCTCTTTGGTAGACTTACGAGAATCTTTTCCACAATTCTTGCATCCATCAACTCCTCGCTAAGCAGTCTGATTTTGTTGACCACATTCATCAGTCGATCAACATATTGTTTCACATTTTCAGACTCTTGCATTTTTAACACCTCAAACTCCCTTCTTAGATTCAGAGCATGCATGTTTTTGGTTTTATTACTTCCACCGTACTCCTCTTTAAGCTTATCCTAAGCTTCTTTTGGTGTTTCGCAAGCCATTATTCTTGTGAAAACCAGTTCCGTTACAACTGAATGTATGTGTGACAAAGCTCTAGGAGCTTTCATGGCTTCTTCTTCATGCAACTGGATCTGATTCAACGTGGGATTTGGTTCCTAGTTGAGTTGGCTGCCTCTCTTCCATCATGTATTGCCAGAGACCTTGTCCCTTCAAGTATGTCTGTGGTACTGTTCTCTATTAAAGACTAGAGGTAAGAGAGAAGCTGTGCTTGACGCCATGAAGACAGGTTTTAGACTTTAAAGTTGAAAGTAATTTTGAGGGAAGAAGATGAACTGTTTAACGATAGATTAATCTCAGTGAAGAGAATTATGGCTCTGATACCAATTGTTGGATTACAAGCTAAAGAATACAAAGAAAGAATGCACAAAAAAGTTCTAATTTCATTAATTCAAACATTTATTATATATAGCCTAAACACATCATTGATTGCATCTTTTAACACGCCTATTCTGCAAAGTATCACTACAAGAAATTTAACATTTAGGGACGAAGTCAGTTTTGTCCCAAAATGGTTATCTTAGGGGACGAAATTATAATTTCGTCACAAAATGTTTAGCAATCAATCTCCGCCCGTGCCAACAATGGCATTTGGAGGGAAGGATCAAAATAATATGGAGGGAAATCATTCTGGGACGAAATTTATTATTTATGGACAAACAACTTCGTAGCTAAACACCTTCTTGTCTGGGACGAAATTTTTTGTCTCTAATTGTATACAATTTGGAAAACTTATTAGGGACGAAATATGATTTTGTACTTGATTGTAAAAATTCATTTTTAGGGACAAAATTCATTATTTTTGGATGAAAAATTTTGTAGCTAAGCGTTTTTCTTTTGGGACGAAATGTTTTTGTCTCTAATTGTACAAAATTTGGAAAACTTATTAGGGACGAAATATGACTTTGTCATAGATTGTGAAAAATAAATTTTTGGGGACGAAATTTGGAACTCATGGTCATCCCAGAATTGTCATTTTAGGGGACAAAATTGTAATTTTGTCATAAAATTCTTAGGGTTCAATTTTCCCCTCACGCCAACATGCCATTTGGAGGGAAGGATGAAAATAATATGGAGGGAAATCATTCTGAGATGAAATTTATTATTTCTGGATGAATAATTTTGTAGCTAAAACCTGTTTTTTCTAGGATGAAATTTTTTGTCGCTAATTGTACAAAATTTGGAAACTTATTAGAGACCGAATATGATTTTGTCCTTGATTGTGAAAAATGCATTTTTAAGGATAAAATTTGGAAAAGTAATTAACAATTTCATTTGGAGGGAAAGATCAAATAATATGGAGGGAAATTATTCCTTTTGCACTTTGCCCCAGAAGCTAAGGCAAAATATGTAAGTGAAATTAATTAGTACTCAATTGATTGTATGTAACAACGTTGTGTTTACTTACAATGATTGGCATTGTTTAACTTAATTTGATGTTTATATTGAATGTCCTAAAATGTGGAATGAAATGATAGAATTGAAGGAAAAAAGTTCATTAGATGACAAACCATTAACTGCAGATGAAATTTGTGATTAAGTGCTTGGAACTCAATCAGGATATATTAAGGGACTTGGGTATGGTCCAAAGCCTAAGAAAAAAGCAGGACCAAGTCTTCAAATTAAGAGACTTGCAGATGCTCTTAAAGAATCTGAAGATAGATTTAGAGAATTAGAGGAGAGAAATCTCAAGTATCAAGAGAAAGTAGATGAACTAACCTTACGCTTAGAATGACAAGAAAAGATGTTTGAGATGTGGCTTGCCGCTGGAAATCATCCACTTGCTCCTTGAAGGTAAAAATCATTAGCGATATGTCTCCCTAATGTTTTATGTTAACTTTATCTTACAAACTTTAAACAAATATATAGTTGAGTGATTGTTAATAATAATTGTTGCAGACTTGTTTGACACGCGTATACCTAGACGTCCATCAACTTTAGCAATTCGCTTTTTTGCTTCTTTTGACATGCGGCTACTATAGGAGTGGTACCTTTTTTGACATCCAAGTAGTGAAGAAAATAGTATATATTTTGACATCCAACGAACAAAGAAAGTGTAGTTATTTTATACTATTGGCTGATACATTCTATACTTTTTGTTTATATGTTAGTTTCAGTTGGATGTGTTTATGATACTATTGGCTTATATATATATAATATTTTGTTATTACTTGGTTATTTGTTGATTTGTAGTAGTATCAATTTGATATTAAGTAATATTTTTTACTTAGTTAAAAAGATGTTTCATATGAATTTTTTGACTTTGAGAATCAATACATTTATTAATTTTCAATCAGGAATAAAATCTCGTTGTAATTCATCATAAAAGAAAGGATGGAATTTTTTGTCACTAAATATTGACAGGGATGAAAATTTTTGTCCCCAATTCACCACACCATCAAGGACGAAAATCTTCGTCCCCAATTCACTATAGCATGAGGGAAAGAAATTTTCGTCCCTAATTCACCATTCCATTAGGGACGAAAATCTATGTGCCCAATTCACCACACCATCTAGGATGAAAATTTTCGTTCCTAATTTGCCACATAGACAATGACGAAAAAAAAATGTCCCAAATTATCTACCTAATCAAGGATGAAGCAATTTCGTCCCCAATTGTGCATTTTTTGGGGACGAAATGACATTATTTGGGACAAATAGTTATTCTTTTGTGGACGAAACTGTATTTCGTCCCCAATGATGTTGCTTTGGGGACGATTCGTTTTTCCGTGGGCGTTACCCTTTGGCAAGGTGGCTTTGGGGACGATATGGTCTCTCGTCCTGCATTACTTTTAAGGACGAATATTCCACTTTCTGTGACAAAACGTTTCGTCCCTAAATGTTAAATTTCTTGTAGTGTATTAAATGATAATCCTAGACTTTAGACAAATTTAACACGCTAAGCCACTTTTATACGTTGTTAGAATTTTGAGCCAAACATTCCTAACCAGTTTGACATCTGACAATCTTATCCATAATAACAGCTAAACCCTACATGATAATTGACCATCTTCTGACATTCAACAATGATGGCTCTGACCTTCCTTCTGACAGGTAACTGCATACTTCTGATCTCAAGCTCGGTAGGTCACTTGAACACTTTCTTGTATTGCTTCCAGATCGTATTACCCTTTGATCACTTCATCCAAATTGCATGTTCATTACAACACATGCTTAGAGAACATTTGCTTCACATCACAGCTTTACTCATCCAGCTCATCTGGTCGCTAGCTTCAGGTCGTTTGCCACATGTTTCCACAAAGATATCAATCATGTTAACAATAAGCCCCGTTCTCAATGATGTTGCATGTCGGCATTGGTAATAACTTTGGTGGTGGAAGGGGATATAGGTGGCGTTGGGAGGAGGGGTGCAGCAGAAGGGTGTCGCACGACAGGTCGGGTATTCCAACGAGGTAACGGGCGACGGGAGTCAAGGAATTTTTTATCTTTCTTTTTCATCTTCTTCTCCTCCAATTCTTCTTCTTCACTTTTCACTTTCTTTTTGGTCTTTTTCTCCTTCTTTTTTCTTCTTCATTTTTCTCTTTCTTTTTCGTTTTATCTTCTCTTCCTTTTCTTTTGAGCCAAGCCCACTTCTCTGGAATCATCCTCCACACTTTGACACCACGAAAGACACCTCATGCTATGGGCAGCTAATCCCCAAATGCGCACTCAAATCTGATGCAAAAAACAAAATTTACTTCTCTCCGTCTCTCTATTTGTTTGTATTTGAAGTGGATTTTGATTGTTTTTTGTTTTGTTTGAGTTATAGTGGGTGATATTGATTGATTAATTTGATGGTTGAGTTGTTGCTGATTAATTTATGCTTTGAAGGTTTTACTTTGTTAAGCCGAATGTTTTTTTTTTTTTGTAAGGCTTCTGAGCTAAGAGGTGATTTAAAAAACTAGTGTAAATCTGGTTAACCAATGAACCGAACAGAATATTAGATTCGGTTTCGGTTCAGGTTTTTGCTTGAACCGAAATACTGGTTCAGACAATTGGATTTTGCCACCTCTAGTAGCATTTAAGCATTCTAGCACATTTTAATTCATCACAATGCTATGTGTTGAAATTCAAGCTGTTTCTTTCCATTGTATCAGATATTGTATCTTGTTATTTTAGGAGTTTTTTTCTCAATTATTTTTTCTTTTTACAAGAAAGATTGCATTCCTAATTGACAAATCTTCTTGATTTCTTTTTAAAATTTCCTTATAAGAGAAATTCCTTTATGAAATTGTCTCTCCATTATAATCTATTTATTTATGTCTCCATTATTCAATAAAAAGAAGAAGAAATAGAGTCTGTGTTTCTTCATTCTTCAAGTCTTTATTTTCTTCATGGTATCAAAACAGGTTTAATCATGTCGCTTTAACCTTCATCATCGAGTTTTTCCTACTCTTTATCTCTGGGTCTGCCAAATCTTCATGCCCAAATACAGACTAGCCTCCAGTATGGTTACAAAAAGTAATTCTTCCTCAACTTCTGCAGGCATCATCGTTCCTTCATCTCCTTCTGTTCACAATTTGGAAGCCACCCATGTTCCTACTACCTCTCATAAATTAAATGGATAAAATTATGTTCCATGGTCTCAATCCCTCTTAATGTTCATTCGAGGGAAAGAGAAATACGACTACCTCACTGGTGATTTTGCAGCCCCAGTGATAGAGTAGGTGTACTAGAGCCAATGTTTAGCTCTTATAAACTCATTTCAATAAATGAATAAAAAGCATCGCTTATTTATGAGCATATATATTGTAGCATCTACTTACTACGTGTAAAGAAAATAGTATATGTCCTTAGAAAGGTTGAAACTAGTGACGAGGGAATTAAGTGTTATAAATCTTAATTGTGAGAACCATATGAGCTCAAATTGTGGCCCTTCTTAAACCTTTTGTAGTCATAGAATAAATCTGACTAAGGGTATGGAAATCTAGTTAACCGAACCGGATTGACCACTTTTCAAACCGAACTGGTTTTTTGGTTCAAATGATAATCTAAACCGAAAGAGGACCGAATTATCCTTTGAACCGGTTATCAACCGAACCAAATTATCAGTTCGGTTACTAGTTAACCAGTTTATAAACCGTTTATAAAATTACTCCAAAATCAGTAAACCTAATTCTAATTTCTAAATATATAGACTCCCAATAATCGAATAAGTAATACAACCCTTCAATTTGCTAAAATTTTCCCGTTTGGAAACAATTCATTCCAAGTGCCCATGATGATAAAGACACTACCAAACCCTTATACTTTCCTCAACAAAACCCACCCCCCACCGGCTGTCCCCACTCGTCGTTTTTTGTCCATGATCCACTCTCACAGCTGTGTAGATGTCACCCTTTGCGACCATTTTCTACTACAAATCGCCTTTTTTTCCCCTTTCTGTGCCCCTATCTTTCACCTTGGTGTTTGTTGTGGTGGTTGTGTATTTTTTGGTCGCCAGATAACCTCCACCAACCCAAAATCTCCTCTCCAAACTGAAGAGAAGAAGAAAAAGAAAGAGAAAAGGAGTGATGGAGAAGAAATGGAGAAGACGAAAAAGAAAAAGAAAGAGAAAGGTGAAAGGCCAGATCTGTCGATCTGGCCATTGATGCGGCTGTTAACGGCCATCGATCTGGCCGTCAACATTTGGCCATTTCTGGCTAAATCTCTTGCCGAAAATGGACATACGACGCACAAAGGCCATTTCCTGCCTTCCGTGCACCGTTAGGTTGCCGGCTACTGGCGGCCTGCGGTGGTTGCCGACAGTCGGCAGTGGCTGGGTTGGTGGGGGTGCTTTGTTGATTTTCCAAACTTTTATTATGGAATTGCTTTTGCTAAGATTTTAAACACAGGGGGTTATAATAATCCAAATAATATTCAATATTAAAAAATAATATAATAATAATATTTAATTAGAAGACAATTCAGTAATTTAAATAACATGTCCACCAATTTATTCCTCACAACCAAACATATTAATATAACGTACCCACCAATTAACCAAACATATTTTCCTAAAGATTCCTAATAATCTTCAAGGTAATCTAACTTTCCAGTAATCCAACATTCCCTGAACCAAACGCCCTCTCAAGGTAATTTATCTTTCCATTAGTATAATATTTCCAATAATACAATATTCTCATAACCAAACACACCCTTAGAGTTAACGACATGTTCCCACCCGAAAAATGACCCATTGACAAATTCATAGCCGTCCACTTTTCAAATACCTTTTTGTTACCAGCAATAAAAACTATGTTAACAATTCACATTGCATATATTTTTATTGTGAAGATGAAAAAACCCTTGACTATTTAACTAATTTTTTTTATTATTATTATATATGAGTGAAATACATATGTACCCTTATTTTAATAATAAAATTACTGAGATGCCCCATCTTTTAACAATAATTGAATTACTTATATGTCCCAAATTTTTTTAACAAATGAGTAACCCTCGTATTATGAAAAATTGACACAAATGAAAGTACTATTTTGTTTGTGTATATGGTGCGTATTGAGCTGATATTTGTATCACATTTACTTTATCAATTAAGATTGTAAAATCACAATGCATTTTAGTCACCCCAAACCCAATAAAATTTGGAAATGTTTTCATCAGACCTCTTCAACCAACAAACATGCAATAATGACAATAAAAGCATAAGTGTGTTTGTTTTATTATTTTGGATAGAATTTTTTAAAAAGTAAGAACTGGATGGTTATTACGAGGTAGGATTTAAAAATTAACAAAAACACCCCCTAGGTTTGTTAATTTACAAACACCCCTGTAATAAAACATTGAAAATTAACAAAAACACCCCCACCCACCCATTAAATACCGACAACCGGCTACCACCGCCAGAGAGTGGTCGGAGTTTTCATATCAGCACACGACCAATTGGATCTAGCCGGTCGTGCTCGATATGGCATTTTCTAGGAAAATGCCAAATCTATAGCTAGATCTGGCCGTTGACAACCAGATCTGGCAACGTTTGATCGTTAATGATGGCCTCAACGTCAGCCATATCTTGGCCGTTGTTGATGACTAGCTACGGCCAAAGATTTGACCGTTCGTTAACGGTCAGATCTTTGGCTGTAGATATGACTGGAAAAGGCTAGATCGGCACACTACCGACTGGATTGACCAGATCCAGCCGGTAGTTGCCATTATACTAGATTCTAGCCACCTTCCGGTAGTGGTGGCAGGAATCTGGCAAATGTAGGTGGGTGGGGGTGTTTTTATCAATTTTTAAACCTTTTTTTAGGGTGTTTAGTTAAATTAATAAACCTAAGGGGTTTAAAAATAGTTGAATAAAATATAATGGGATTTTCATAATAGGAAAACAAATGTGTATTTTGGGTAGGATAGGGATAGGGATAGGGATAGGATAGTGCAAAAATACTGAAACAAATGCATATTAGGTTTGTTAATTTAACTAAACACCCCCTAAAAAAGTTTATAAATTGATGAAAACACCCCCACCTACCCACATTTGCCAGATTCCGGCTGCCGATATTTAATGGGTGGGTGGGGGTGTTTAGTTTTCAATGTTTTATTACACAGGTGTTTAGTAAATTAACAAACCTAGGGGGTGTTTTATTAATTTTTAAATCCTACCTCTTAATAACCATCCAACTCTTACTTTTTCAAAAATCTTATCCAAAATAATAAAACAAACACCCCCTTTGGTACACAATTTTTCACTATTCTATTCCGTATTCTATCCAAAATACTACACTTATTTCCTTATTCTCAAAATATTATTCTATATTATTCTATTCTTTTTAAACCCTCTAGATTTGTATTCAATGTTTTTTGAACCCCCTAGATTTGTTAATTTAAATAAACACCCCCCAAATTTTTTTTAGAAATTGACAAAAACACCCCAGCAACCCACATTTGCCAGATTCCGGCCACCACTGCTGGAAGTTGCCCAAAATCTAGTATAATGGCACACCACCAGCTGGATCTGGCCAGTAGTGCGCCTATCTAGCTTTTTCTAGCCAGATTCATGGGGGATCTGGCTAGAAAAAACTAGATCTACGGCCAAAGATCTGGCCGTAGCCAGTCGTCAACGACGGCCATATATTTGGTCGTCGTTGACGACCAAATGCGGCCAGATCTAACCATCAATGGCCAGATCTAGCCATAGATCTAGCATTTTTCGGCTAGATCCACCATGGATCAGGCCGGAAAAGGCTATATCGATGCACGACTGACCAGATCTAGCCGATCGTGCACCGATACGGCAACTCCGACCACCCTTCGGCGGTGGTGGCCGGTTGTCGGTATTTAATGGGTGGGTGGGGGTGTTTTTGTTAATTTTTAATATTTTATTATAGGGGTGTTTAGTAAATAAAAAAATCTAGGAGGGTATTTGTCATACATCGTAATAATCACCCAATTTTACTTTTTTCAAAATATAATTCTAAAAAGTATCATAATAATGAACCAATTGCACCCGAGTCCACTGGCACACTTTTTTCCCTCTATCATATTCCTCTATCCTATCCTAAAAACCTAAAAATACATTTGTTTTAATATTCTTTAAAATCTAATTTTATTCTACTCAACTCAAAACATTAACAATCACATTTATCAATAAAAGTTTTAAAATTAACAAAAACACCCCCAATCACCCAAGCCACTATCACCTGCCAGCAGCCATTGTCATTGCCGTAATGATGCATGACTGACTGGATCTGGTCGATTGTGGATCGATTTATCTTTTTCCAACCAGATCTATGGCCAAAGATCTGGCTATTGACGACCAGATCTAGCCATTGACGACGACCAAACGACAATCAAGATATGGCCATCAACGACGACCAAATTTGGCTGTTTTCGGCCAGATCCACTAGCACAAGACTAGCTGGATTTAGCCAGTCATGCTCAATTTCGGTAGATTCTAGCCACTTTCCGGTGGTGGTGGTGGCTGTCAGCAATACATCAATTTATAAACTTTTATTGTGGGGAGTGTTTAGTTAAATTAACAACCTAGGGATTAAAAATGATCTTAATATTTTTATAAAATGCTATTCAAAATGTACCAAAAACTTCTCAGAATCCTATCATATTTTCTAAAAATGTTAAATAGCATATAATGCTATTCTAAATAACTAACCAAACGGAGCCAGTTTCAAGACTCTAATGTTGTCTTTTCAGTTTTGTTGTGTTGAATGTGAATACGATGAAGTCAGTTTCAAGACGCTAATGTTGGACATATTAATAAACTAATAAATATGGGCTCACAACCCAATTTACAAACTTGTCGTAATTGGACAGGCAAAAACTATAGTAAGCTGACCAATTACGAACTGAACTCATTTGTGAGTTGTCACGGGATTGTGAGAAAAAATTTATGAGATTGAGTTGTAAATGTAGTATTGTCTTTTTATTTTAGAGTGATGCTATTGGTTACCACATTTCATATTAATAAACGTCATGTTTTATATATAATTACAATTTTATCCTTTATAAAAATGGCTGAATAGGATATACAATTTTTTAATCTAAAAATTTTATTTTTTCTTCTAATCATAAACTCTAACGTAATTATATATAAAAAATGAAGTTTATTAATATGAAATGTGGTAACCAATAGCATCACTCTAAAATAAAAGGGCAATACTATATTTACAACTAATCTCATAAATTTTTTCTCACAATCCCGTGACAACTAGAGGTGTTCAGTTCCGGGTACCTTGCATTTTTTGAAGGAACCGAAACTGACGGTTCCTTGAAATTTGGAACCGGAACCGACGGTTCCGATTCCTAGGTACCCAAAATCGTAACCTGTAACAACGGTTCTGATTTCGGTTCTAGGTATCCTGTAAAATTCATTACCCCCCAAAAGTTTTTAAAATGACAAAAAAACCCTTAAAAACTTACAAATACCCCCCCACCTGGCACTTGTTAACAAAAATAAAATTACAAATTCGAAATTCGAAATTACAAACTCCATTACTTTGTAAAAGTAGATTCTCAAAAGTCAAACCAACTTACTTTAAATGTTATGAAATATAAATATAAATGTATTCACATTACTTTTTCTACAAAAGTTTTTATTAACCCCCCTACTCTTTAATTTTATTTTATATTAGTCTCGGTTCCTGGTTCTGGTTCCTATTCCGATTCCTAACGATAGGAATCGGAACCGCACAGTAACGGTTCAAAAAATTTGGAACCGGAACGTACCTGTTGATGGCCGGTTCTGGGTAGGAACCAGAACCAAATCTCGGGTACCCGTCGGTTCAGGTAGGGGTGGAAAAAAAAACTTGAAAACTGGACCAAACCGAAAAACCGGTCCGAAAATTCAGTTTTTTTCCGGTTTCAGTTTGCCACATTTTGTAAACCGAATATTTGGTTCGGTTTCGGGTTTTTGAAATAACAAAAACGGTTAACCGAACCAGATTTTTAAACTGATTTAATGAATAAAAAAAAAATTTATATTTTTCAATTTTTAAAAAATTTATCCCTAGGTCTTCACTAATGTAATTTTAAATTATTAATACTTGATGTACATTAAAATTATATGAATTCAAATTATTCAATTACAATAAATATAACTTTGATTCAAGTTAAAAAAAACCTAGAAAAAAAAAAAAAAAAGGGGCCAAAGTTGAGGGTTTGATTGAATTGGGCCAAACAAATGCAGCCCATTATAATTAACCGGTTTGAAACTGGTTAACCGAACCGACTTCTCGGTTCGGTTTTAAACCGGTTTATAACCAAAACCGGACCAGTTTCGGTTCAATTTTTTTTTTAAACCGAAAATCGGTTCGATTCAAGATACCGGTTAACCAGTTTTTTCCACTCCTAAGTTTCAGTTTCAATTGATTCTTTTAAACATCCCTAATGACAACTCACAAATGGGTTCAGTTCGTAATTGATCAGCTCACTATAATTTATGTCTGACTAATTATGAGAAGTTTGTAAATTGGGTTGTGACTTGTGAGCCTCTATTTATTAGTTTATTAATATGCCCAACATTAGCGTCTTGAAACTGACTTCATCGTATTGGCTGCTTTTCTCAATCTTACATTGAATTCCATGGAAAACCAGGCCTGCTCTCACTTCGTGGTGACGAGTTCCCAGATAAATACAATCATATCAAGTCAAATGTATTAATATTTTGACATCATCGAGGCCGGCTGGATCGTTATCTCTTCAACCTCTCCGTCTCAATGTAATTTTAATTCTGTCTTACTGGGTGAGTGAAGATATAAGAGGTGACAATATTAAAAAAAATGGCAATGATTTAGTTCTACTTTGCACAAAATGAGAGAAGCACACAATGTATTAGTCTGACATAAAGGAGAAAAGAATGAAAAATTAGTTAAACTACATTTCGTGGCTATGGAGAAGTTTGTGAAAGATTTTAGTGCCGATATAAAGACAGCAACAGAAGGAGGTCGGAAGAAATTTATAGCGGCTGTTTCAGTAATGAAAACTGCACGACTAAAAGTGGGTCTTAAGAAGCCAAAAGTATTCAAGAACAAGAAGCATTCCAATAAATCATCCAAATCAGACGAGGTTAATTCAAAAACTCATTACTATACATTTTCTTTTTTTGAGTTGTTATATAGTTGACATATCACAGGCTATCAGCACAAGAACAAATGAGAGTGAAGACATGATCCAAATTGACCATGTTGAGTCCCCTCCATCGGTTTACCTTAGAATTGATTCTACTGACGATGATGGTGTCAATTTGGAGCCTTCTGAGCAACAGATTAACGAAGATGGCTTGAGTCCAGAGGTCAAATTTTATATATTTATATCCAATTAATGTTTTAAAGTGTATTAATTTTCTGTTTTAGACTCAATCTCTAAGTAGATTTATATATCTGTCTTTTTTTCCACTGGTTTTATCCTCCTATAGAACCCTCATTGACTTGGTTCTTTTACTGACCTTTTAGTATACTAATTAATTTTATAATTGGTCTGCAATTACATTTCAGGATACGATGACAGCGGGGATTATTGACCACAATTCTGAAGTTGGTACTTCTTCACTTTCTGAGGAATCCAGGTCTGTAGATGTTGGAGAATTGGAAGAAGTAGAGAAAAACAATCCAGAGAAAGATCACTCAGCTCAAAAGGTGCCAAAATAGAACATAGGATTAATAGTCTATTTGTGCATTAAATATATTCTATTCTCTATTATTATCTACCATATATAGTTGTTAAAAATTGGAGTAACAATTAACTTTCCCCCAGAAGTTTAAAAACTAATCACCTACCCCCCAAAACCTTAACACCGTCCAAGATTTGTTAAACGAATAAGGTAAGATAGTCTTTTCTTTCCCTCCTCGTTTCCTTTTTCATTTCTCACCATCCTTTCTTTTTCTTGTTTTCCCCCCTCATTCTTTCCTCTCTTTTTTTTTTCTTTTTTCTTTCATTCCTTCCTTAATCATGGGATTACCACCAGCAGCGAATTGAACCTCTAGAGTTGGTTCATTTTTATGTTGTTTGGTGGTCATTAAATTTGATTGTTGCTTGTTGTGTGTTGATTCTTTTTTGATAGGTTGGATTATGGTTATTTGGTAGTCCAATTTGTGTGTTTTTTTTAGCGGAAAAGGATTGTGTTTTGTGGCCAGAAAGGGTTATGTTGAGCAACGGTTTTCTGGCTTGAAAGGCTGCAACCAGCGAGTTGTGGACACACAGTAGCAACAAGTGCGGTGATGGGGGGTAATTTGTTGGCTCTCTAATTCGAGGAAGAGAAAGGCATTCGAAGGTGAGAGTTGGGACATTGGAAAGATAAACGTTACTGTTTAATAAAATTACAATGAGATACTTGGCATTTAAATATTCAATTACAAGTAAATAGGAACTAACATCACGTAAACTAGTTGCCCTATTATTTAGGAACGCAATCCTTCAAGTGTGTAGGTGGTCTTCCACTTCTCTTGCCAATAAGCTCTTGCACGTTGTCATGATAGAGAAGAGGAGGCGATTGCAAGTCCATGGGCTGACTGGGTAAGGGAACGTGGTCTGTATCAGTCCCCACCTCTTGCAGATCAACCTTGTCCTCAAGGTGTAGATCGGCGATATTAGGCAAGGGTGGAGCAGTACCGATTGGAGGTGTGCCAGCAAATGGCTTTAGTAGGGAGACATGGAAAACATAGTGGATCTTGGAGGATTCCGATAATTGAAGCCGGTAGGCAAAAGATCCAATGCGTTCAATAACGTTGAACAGACCAAAATACCGTCAGGGTAATTTCTAGTGGAGGCGAGTAGCCATTGAGGTCTGGCGTGAGGGCAGAGCTTGACGAGGACCCAATCGGCTATTTGAAACTAGCGATTGTGTCTGAGTTTGTTTGCTTGGTAGACCGTCTACTTTTGGGCGAACAATAAATTGTGGCGTAAGCGGAAATGATTTCGTGGTTCTGAAGAATAAGGTTTGCTTCTAGGGTGGGAGATGAGCCAGGGATGTAAAATGAAATTGACAAAGGGGGGCGGCCATATAATGCCTAAAATGGGGTCATACCTACGGCAGAGTAGAAGCTAGAGTTGTGCCAATATTCGGCGAGGTGAAGGTAACAAAACCAGAGCTTCGGTGTGTCCATCGTAAAGCAGCGAAGATATTGCTGCAAGCAACGATTCAGAATCTCGGTTTGGCCATCGGTTTGTGGATGGTAGGTGGTGCTATATAGCAGCTTAGAACCTCGTTTCTGGAATAGGGACCAGCAGAAGAGACTGAGGAAAATTTGATCACTATCTATGACTATAGTTTTTGGAATGTCATAGACTTTGGCCATGATGTGTGTGATTTTTCCATCAAGCTCGGTGAGTTGCAAGGTATTAGATCGATCCAGAATCAGTCCTTGTCCGACCTAACATAAACTCGTCGACATATAGCTCGACCCAACACAAGCTAGTCGCAAACAACTCGAATGATCATTCAATCGATTCCCAGATAACTTCAGATCCCAAATATTACACGAACGATCAAAATAACATCAATCTTTATGCAATCATAGCACCCAATCACGAGAATATTGGAGTTGCAGTTCAAATTAATTGTAATCCCTTTATTTTCGCTATTTCCTTTGGATAAATATTATATATAAACCCCCTCAAATGAGAGAAAAGGGGTTAGAAATTTTTCATAGAACTCTTATTGTAAGCTCTCACAGCAAATACAAGAACAGTGGATGTAGGCTCAAGAGTTTACCTCGCTGAACCACTTTAAAAATCTCATTGTTATTTATTTTATTGTATCTATCATTCACTCATTGCTGATTATCTATGATCACGCCTACATCCATTCCGATTCCACCGAGGTCAATCGGATCTCTTTGGTTGGTGCGAATTTTCGTATCAACAGGCCACATGCTGGAGGAAGGCCTCGGTGATGGTGGAAGCGGTAAAGCAAGTTGGTAGGCCAACGAAATGGGCATATTACTCAGACGATCGATAACAACAAGCATTAAGGATTTGCCGTTGGACAATGGTAAACTGATAATAAAATCCATACTAATGTCATCCCAAACACGAGAAGGAATTGGTAGATGTTGAAGAAGATGATTCTGATTTAGTGTAAGGTATTTGTTCTGTTGTCAAATAAGACATTCCCCAATCCATTTGTGGATATCGAATGACATGCGTGGCCAGTAGAAGTTGGGTTTGATACGAGCCAAGGTGGGGTCAAACCCAGAATGGCTGCCGATCGAGGAGCTGTGGAGTTCGGAAAAGATGGTGAATCAAAGGGGATAGTTGTCGGGAACGTAAAGGCGGCCATGATAAAGTAATAACCTATTAGAAGCTAAATAATCGGAGAAGGAGCTGGTACGATTTGTGAGATAAGAAATGAGAGTTTGCAGTCTGGGGTCAATCTTCAAGGTGATTTGGAGGTGAGAAACGAAGTTGGGTAGGTGGGTTGAAAGAGCATTGTACTAGAGCCAGTGGTGGGCCGTGTCGGCTGATGGCATGGCACGAAAAAAAGCACGGCACGTGGGCCGGCAAAATACAAGACAACAAAATAAAAAAAAAATAATAATAATAATAAAATATTAGTCTTTGTTTACAGCTAAGATATATTTGAAGATTTTGAAAATTCAGAAATTAATGAAAATGAAGATGTATAATAATTCTTAATCATAATTTCTAAGTTTGGATGTGTAATTTATAATTATAACTTATAAGTAATAAAAAGTGTTGAAATTCAATTAATATTTTAATGTCTCATTATTTTATTATATTTCATAGTGATCATATATTTTTTTAATTAATATAAATACAAAATGTCCCTAACTCTAACATATAAAATATTTCTATAATAATTATTAATAATAAATCAAAATTACCATAATTTATAAATATTAAAATAAAATTTTTTTACAAAGCACATGAGCCGGCCCATGGCACGACACAATATATAGTAGGCCGTGTCATGGGCTTTCAAATTTGGTGGGTCGACATGATGCGATAGGGCACGATTTTTTATGGGTCTTGGCACGGCACCCGAGCCTTGAATTTTTAGGCACGGCACGACCCACAGCTGGCTCTACATTGTACATAGGCTCAGTGCATCGAGATAGTATGTTGGCGTCACAATTATTAGATCTTGGCTCATAGATAATCTTATACTAAAAGCCTAAAAGTTTCTGAAGGTAGCGTTGTTGATCCAGAGTTTGAATGGATTGTGAAAGCAAATGTTGTAGCGTGCGGTGGTCAGTTCGTAAGGTGAATTCGTGGCCCAATAAGTAATGTCGCCATTTGTGAACAGAGTCAATAATGGCCATCATTTGATGACCATATGTGGTGCGCATACAGGGAAAAAAGCTTGTTGTAGTAAGCAATGGGTGGCCATGTTAGGAGAAGACGACCTCTAAAGCATCACCTGAAGAATCCATATATAGGAAAAAAAAGGGTTGTAAAATCCGGTAAGGCAAGCACTAGCGTGGTTGTCAAGGCATGTTTCAAAGCTTCAGAGGCTTTGGTAGTGATAGGGGTTCAAACGAAACTGTCTTTACAAATGAGAGATGTCAAAGGCATGGCGAAAGAGGTGTAACCTGGGACAAAATGGCGGTAGTACTATGTGAGGCCAAGAAAACTACAAAGGGCATGAACTGAGTGTGGTGTTGGCTAAGAAGTAATTGTAGAAATTTTATCGGGCTTGACTTCGACACCTTGGGATGTGATAATGTGGCCAACGTAGTGGATGCGGGTAATGGCAAAAGTACACTTAGAAAACTTGATTTTTAGATATTTTGAGCGAAGTAGTTGGAATACTTGCAGGATATGGTCAATATGAGCTGGCCAAGAATTGTTGTATATCAAGATATCATTGAAGACCACTAGGATGAATTTGTGGAGGAACGGTTTGAAGATTGAATTCATAGTGGCATGAAAAGTGGAGGGAGCGTTAGAAAAGTCGAAAAGCAGCACCAAGAACTCAAAATGGCCATTATGAGTGTAGATAGCCAATTTGGGGATGGAATGAGTGTGTAAATTGATTTGATGAAAGTCAGAACAAAGATCTAGCTTAGCGAAGAATTTGGAATCGTGCAACTTTTCAACAGTGGGAATAAGAAACCGATCGTGAATGGTAACGACATTCAAGGAGCAATAGTCAAGACAAAAACGCCAACTACCATCTTTTTTCTTTAGCAATAGAACAAGGGAACTATAAGGGCTAATACTAGGATGAATGATACCATCAAAGAGTATAAAGGAGATGAGTCAGTCAATTTGCCCTTCTGAAAGTGAGGGTAACAATAGGGACGAACATTAATAGAGTAGCTTCAGGATAGGTATGAATGTGATGATCTTAGGCACGGGACAGCGGGAGGCCTTTTGAAGCATCAAACAAATCAGAAAATGTGCACAAGAGATTGGTAACATCAAAATGAACAGATGCGAAGTCTAAGGAGGTAAGAGTGGATGGAACAATCCATAAGCTATAGAAGCAAGCAATGGAAGAGGTCTGCATAGTAGTGATGCAACTGTGAAGTGGTAACTTCAGTAACGGCAGGTTTGGTGCCATGTAAAGTAACAAATTAAGTGTCCCGGTGAAAGCTCAAAGTCATTTTGGTGTAGTCAAAAGTGACAAGGCCCAAGCAGTGCAACCAATCAATGCCCAAGACGATGTTGGCTCGTAAATGGGAAGAGCATAGAGCATGATTGGAAAGCAGTGGTCGGATGAAGTGAGGAGAACCATGCATTTGTGAACATGTGATGTTGTCATCGTTACCTACCATTGCTAAGTATGATAGGGAAGTATCGATAGGCAAGTGGAGATAGTCGACAATTCTTGCTTGAATAAAACTATAAGTTAAGTCACTGTCGACAAGGATCTGGAGATGAGAATAAAGCAATTGACTAATGAGGCGAAGGGTTCAGGGAGATTGGTGGCCGACAAAAGCATGAAGTGAAATTTCAAGGGCCAAATCATCATGGTTGACCGAGGAGTCATTGTCGACAAAGAGTGCATCAGCTGGATCATCAATAGAGGTTGGGTAGTCACCTTCACAAATCATGAGAAAAGGGAGGGCGAGTTTTGCATTTGTGGCTGTGGGAATATTTCTCATCACAGTAGAAGCATAAGTGTTGGATTACGAGCTAGAGAATACAAAGAAATTAGAATGCACGAAAAAGTTCTAATTTTATTAATTTAAACATTGATTATATATAGCCTAAACACATCATTGATTACGTCTTTTAACACGCCTATTTTGCAAAGTATTAAATGCTAATCCTATACTGTAGAAAAATGTAACACACTAAGCCATTTTTACATGTTGTTAGAATTTTTAGCCAAACATTCCTAACCAGTTTGACATCTGGTAGTCTTATCCATAATAACAGCTAAACCTTAAATGATAATTGACCGTCTTCTGACATTCAACAATGATGGCTCTGACCTTCCTTCTGATAGGTCACTATATGCTTCTGTTCTCAAGCTCGTTAGGTCACTTGAACATTTTCCTGTATTGCTTCCAGATCGCATTACCCTCTGGTTGCTTCATCCAAATTGCATGTTCATTACAACAAATGCTTAGAGAACATTGGCTTCACATCACAACTTTATTCATCTAGCTCATCTGGTCGCTAGCTTCAGGTCGTGAGACTATCAGGTCACTTGCCACATGTTTCCACAAAGATATCAATCACGTTAACATTCCTCCTTGATATCTTTTTAGGAAACACCGAGCTTGAACTTTAGTTCTTCAAACTTGGATTTGCATAATCCTTTTGTCAGAATGTGTGCTGCTTGTTCTTCAGATCGGCAGTGAACAACCTTTACTTTTTTGTTTTGTTCGGCTTCACAAACAACATGATACTTGATTTTTATATGCTTGGATCAGCCATGAAACACAGGGTTCTTGGCCATGGCAATAATAGATTGGTTGTCGCAAAAGATTGCCGTGGATCTAACTAATCTAACTTCATGTCAATCAAGATTTTCCTTAGTCAGATCTCTTGATTTGCTACTACAGTAGCAATGATAGATTCTTCTTCTGTAGTTGATTGAGCCACTGTTTCTTGTTTCTTTGACAACCAGTTGATTGCACCTAAATTTAAGAAGAAAACATACCCCGATGTGCTCTTCATATCATCTACTGATCCTGCCTAATCAATATCTGTATATCTAACCAGGTTAAAGTCTTCAGACCTTTTATACCATATCCCAAGGTCTACACTTCCTTTAACATATCGTAACACCCTTTTGGCTACCTGCAAGACTTCGCTTGGCTTGTTCATAAATCTTGACAAGAGACTAGAAGCATACAAGAGATCAGGTCTGGTTGCTATTAGATATAGAAGACACCCAATCATGCTCATGTATCTACTCTCATCAATTTTGCAACCTTTGTTTTGTTTGCTCATCTTTTGGTTTTGAACCAGTGGAGTACTCACTGGATTGCAATTCTCCATACTGAACTTCTTTAAGATCTCATTTGCATATTTTCTTTGACAGACAAATATTCCATTTGAAGATTGGTCTATGTCCATTCCAAGGAAGAAAGTCATTTCTCCAAAATCTGTCATTTCAAATTCATTGTGCATTGCTCTCTTGAACTGGTCCACGCAATCAGGATTATTTCCAGTTACTAGCAAATCATCAACATATAAGGAGACAATTATAAGATTACCATCTAAATCATTCACATAGAGAGTGTGTTCATTAGGACTTCGTATATAACCGAGCTTGCTCAAGTACTCATTGATTTGGCTATACCAGGCTCGAGGTGTCCGCCTCAATCCATACAAAGCCTTTTTTAACAATAGACTTTGTCTTCATTGGGTTCAGTTGTAGAGCCCTTTGGTCACTCCACATATATTTCTTCATCCAAGTAGCCATTCAGAAAGGTTGACTTGACATCTAACTGATATCTTCCATTTGAACTAAGCTGCAAGAGCGATGAGAAGTTTGATCGTGTCATGTCTTGCAACTGGAGCAAATGTATCTAAGAAATCTACCCCATATTACTGAGTGTAGCCCTTGGCTACTAGTCTTGCCTTATATTTGTTGATTGAGCCATCAGGATTCAATTTTTTCTTGCAGATCCATTTGACTTGGATGATTTTGTGACTTAATGGTCACTCAACCAACTTCTAGGTTTCATTCTTCTCTATCATACTCAGCTCATCTTTCATTGCATCTCTCCATTCCTTTGACTTAGCAGCTTCAGCATAATTCACAGGCTCAAGTATTGCCAAGTTGCATCTCTCATACACTTATATTAGAGGCCTGATCCCTTTAGCATACGGTTCTTCTTCAGTATCTGATTCTTCCTCAACTTCATTCTGGTCGTTGGCAACCTCTTTCTGCTAAGGTATTTCTTCTTCAATTCTCTTTTCTTTCCAATTTCGAATCGATGTCTCATCAACTCCAACATCCCTTATGATCAAAATTTTGTTAGTGATTGGATTAAGAATTCTGTAAGCTTTTGATTGGCTGCTGTAACCAATAAAAATTCTAGCTTTGGCTTTTTCATCAAGCTTGCTTCTTTTGCTTGTTAGAACATGAGCATAACAGATGCTTCCGAAGACTTTGAGGTCCTCCACACTTGGTTTAACTCCATACCAAGCTTCTATTGGAGTCTAATCATTTAGGGCTTTTGTTGGCAGTCTATTCAGCAAATAGACTCATGTTTTAACTGCTTCAGCCCAAAATGTCTTGGGCAGCTTCTTCTCAGCAATCATGCATCTAGCCATCTCCATGACTATTCTGTTTTTCCTTTTACTCACTCCATTCTGTTATGGAGTATAAGGACTGCTGAATTGGTGCTTGATTCCAACTCCTTTGCATATCTCTTCAAATTTATTCGAAGTGTATTCTGTTCCATTGTCGCTGCGAACAGTTTTGATGGTCAAACCAGTTTGGTTTTTGACCAGGAGCTTAAACTTCTTGAATACTTTGGTCACTTCACTTTTCTGTTATAGAAAATAAACCCATATCATTCTAGAGTAGCTATCAATGAGCAACACAAAGTACATACTTCCACTTAAGAAATGAGCCTGCATAAGGTCACACACATCAATGTGTATCAATTGGAGTTTCTTAGTAGCTCTCCAAGTTGCATTTCCAGGGAATGGTTGTCTGCTCGATTTTTCGAGCTGACAGGCTTGACATAAACTCCTCCTCTCTTCGATTTTTGGTAAGTTCAGCACCAAATTCTTGTGCTTCATTTCTTTCAGCCCATTATAGTGAAAATGGCCAAGTCTCTTAATCCAAAGTTCTGACTCATCTATTCTGGCTGACTGAGTTTGAACTTTACGTTTTCTTCATTCTACGTGAAAACTTTTACCCATCATCTTTACCTTCATTAACTCACTTCCTCTATTGTCCACTATTGTGCATGACCTGTTCTGAAAGTTTAGAGAAATAATTATTCTCTAACATATGTCCCACACTTAGTAGATTTTGACTGATTTATGGCACATACAATACATTCATGATGTGTTTTATGCCCATAGCAGTCTGGACACCAACTTCGCCCCTTCCTTTAACTTCCACGAACTCTCCATTTTTTACCTTCACCTTAGACTGGAAGGAATGATCTAGTTCCACAAAGTTGGTGAGGTCGGGTGTTATGTGATTAGTACAACCACTGTCTATCAGCCATGTTTCTTTATCAAAGTGAGTTGTATAACAAGAGGTCATAAACAAGTTCTCCTCTTGATTTTATTGTTGATTCTCGACCACTTGAGCTTGTTGAGGTTGTGGTTGGTTGGTTGGTATTATTTTTGCAAACCTTCTCAATATGGCCGAACTGTTTGCATGACCGACACTGAATGTTAGGTCTAAACTAGCATCTATTTTTGTGGTTCTTGTTCTTACAGTGGGTGAATGGTGGATATCCCTTCATCCCACCATTCTTGCCCCAATTATTGGTAGCCTTTTCTTTCCCCTTTCTGTCTCCAGTAGGCTTTTTGTATCCTTTTTGCACTGATTTCCCTTTATAAGATGTTGTCACGGCTCCCTCACTGCTATCTTCCTATCTCAGCAATCTTCTTTGTTCTTAAGCTTGTAGGGCATGGACAAGCTCAGCAAGGATCATCTAAGAGAGATTTTTCGAGTCTTTTAGGGATGAGATTTTGGCCTCAAACCTCTTTGGTAGACTCACGAGAATCTTTTCCACAATTCTTGCATCCATCAACTCCTCGCCAAACAGTCTGATTTTGTTGACCACATTCATCAGTCGATCAACATATTCTTTCACATTTTCAGACTCTTGCATGTTTAACACCTCAAACTCCCTTCTTAGATTCAGAACATGCATCTTTCTGGTTTTATCACTTCCACAATACTCCTATTTAAGCTTATCCCAAGCTTCTTTCGGTGTCTCACAAACCATTATTCTTGTGAAAACCAGTTCCGTTACAGCTGAGTGTATGTGTGACAAAGCTCTATGAGCTTTCATGGCTTCTTCTTCATGCAACCGACTTTGATTCAACGTGGGATTTGGTTCCTAGTTGAGTTGGCTGCCTCTCTTCTGTCATGTATTGCCAGAGACCTTGTCCCTTCAAGTATGTCTATGGTACTATTCTCCATTAAAGACTGGAGGTAAGAGAGAAGTTGTGCTTGACGCCATGAAAACAGGTTTTAAACTTTAAAGTTGAAGGTAATTTTGAGGGAAGAAGATGAACTGTTTAACGATAGATTAATCTCGGTGAAGAGAATTATGGCTCTGATACCAATTGTTGGATTAATAGCTAGAGAATACAAAGAAAGAATGCATAAAAAATTTCTAATTTCATTAATTCAAACATTGATTATATACAGCCTAAACACATCATTGATTGCGTCTTTTAACACGCCTATTCTGCAAAGTATTAAATGATAATCCTAGACTTTAGACAAATTTAACACTCTAAGCCACTTTTACACGTTGTTAGAATTTTGAGCTAAACATTCTTAACCAGTTTGACATCTGACAATCTTATCCATAATAACAGCTAAACCCTACAGGATAATTGACCGTCTTCTGACATTCAACAATGATGGCTCTGACCTTCCTTCTGACAGGTAACTGCATACTTCTAATCTCAAGCTCGTTAGGTCACTTGAACACTTTCTTGCATTGCTTCCAGATCACATTACCCTCTAGTCACTTCATCCAAATTGCATGTTCATTACGACACATGCTTAGAGAACATTTGCTTCACATCACAGCTTTACTCATCTAGCTCATCTGGTCGCTAGCTTCAGGTCGCTTGCCACATGTTTCCACAAAGATATCAATCACGTTAACAATAAGCCCTATTCTCAATGTTGTTGCATGTCGGCATTGGTAATAACTTTTGTGGTGGAGGGGGATATAGGTGGGGTTGGGAGGAGGGTGTCGCACGACAGGTTGGGCAGTCTAACGAGGTAATGGGCGACGGGAGTCAAGGAATTTATCTTCTTGAAGCTTGGCAAGTCCCATGGCCTTGCAGATGGAATCAGGTTCCAACGCCTGGATCTCGCGTCGGATATCAAACCGAAGGCCGACGATAAAAATGCTAAGAAAGTAAGTGTCGGGTAGGCAGGGAAGTTTGTTTGAGTGGAATTCGAAGGCGACGATGTAATTCTGAACCGAATTGTGTTGGTTGAGTTTGGCCAAGGAGGCTCTATGGTTGATGAAGGGGGAGTCACCGAAACGAGTCTCGATCTCGGAGGTGAATTGGTCCCAAGAACGCTGTGGTTGGCAAGCAGAGTACCACTGCCACCAAAACAAAGTTAGGCCGTCCAAATGGTATGTGGTGACCTGCAGGAATTTGATGGGAGTTAAAGAATTGGAGGGCTTTGTATACCAAGAAGAAGGGTTACAACCATCAAACCAAGGAAAGTCGAGGCGAAATTTGGAGGTGGTGGCAAGGGTATGATCAGGCGCAATGCGGGGCGGAGCAAGGGGTTCTGGTGGTGTAGAAGTGGTGGCATGGGACATAGGGAGATTTTGAAGAGTAGAGGTTAAATGGGAGAGCTAGACGGCGAGGGAAGAGAACTGATTTTAAGAGTGTGTGTGAATGGAGTTAACTTGGGACTCGAATTTGCCATGAAGTTCAAGTGAGGCGGATTTGAGTCATTTGATATCAGAGGCATTATGTTGAAGCTTTTCATCAACCAGTTTGAAGTGTGTTCCCTTTGCCATAATGGGAGAAGGTGAACGAAAGCACCAATTTCATGGGGGGTAATGTGTTGGCTCTCTAATTCGAGGAAGAGAAAGGCCTCCAAGAAGGTGAGAGTTGGGAGATTGGAAGATAAACTTAAGTTAAAATTATTGTTCAATGAGATACCTAGTATTTAAATATTCAAATACAAGTAACTAGCGACTAACATCACGTAAACTAGTTGCCCTATTATTTAGGAACGTAATCCTTCGAGTGTCAGGTGGTCTTCCTTTTCTCTTGCCAATAAACTCATGCACTTTGTCATGATGGAGAAAGGGAGGTGATTGCAGGTTCATGGGCTAACTGGGTGAGGGAACGTGGTTTGTATCATGCGGCTATGCACAACATGCTACTGACCGTGCACAATAGCTTCCATACGGATCTATTTCCACTACAACAAAAAGGGTTTTTAGCTACGAATTTTTTTGTTGCTAAAAACCTAGAAATTGTTGCGATATACGTTTAGCGACGAAAAAAAATCGTCGCTACGATCATCGCGGTAGGCATGTCGCGCTTGATTTTAGGTGACAATTTGTTAAAATTCGTCGCTAAATTTGGCGACAAACCAAAAAATTGTCGCCTATACCATTTTCGTCGCTAAAATTAATTACCGGTGAAATATTAAATGTCGTCGCCTAAAGTTAATAGCGGCGTACTTTCTATTGTGTCGCCTACACTATACAGCGACGAGATGTGTGTTTGTGCCGCCTAACATATATCACAACAAAATGTAAATTTTGCTCGCCTATGATATACCGCGACGAAATGTGCATTTTTGTTGCATAAAGTTAGTAGCAACGTCATAATTGTGTTTGTCGCTTAAAGAATATAACAACAAAATATGACATTTTGTCGCCTAACATGTAGGGCGATAAAATATGAGTTGTCGCCTAAAGTTAATAGCTACGTAAACTTTATATGTGTCATTTAAAGTATAGCACGACAGTACTTTATATTTCGTCAGTTGAAACTATTAGCTATGAAACGTAAAATGGTAAAAGTCATCAACAAAACTTTTCAACGATGAATGTTTTTTATAGCTAAAAGTCTACAACATCGAAATATAATCGTCGTCGCCCATTTTATAATATCGTGGGAGGATTAGAAAGTCCGCGAAACTATTGGCAACCAATTTCATATTTTGTCGCTAATAGTTATCTTTGGCGACAATTTTTGAAACCGTCGTTAACAAAATCGTAGCTAAAAGCCTTTTTTGTTGTAGTGTTCCTTAGCAGCGTGGTAGATCTGACAAAGGAAGTTATTGAAATAAGCAAGCGAGGAAGAAGAAGATGGTGTAGGAGAAAGAGGAAAAGGCGGGGGTGAAAGGAAAGAAAGATGGAGGGGAAGAAAGGAGAAAAATAAATAAAAATAGGAGGGGACCTAGAGAGACAAAGAAAGAAGGAAAAAATGAGGGAACAAGAAAGACTATCTTACCCTTGTTCGCTTAATATATCTTGGACGGTGTTAGGATTTTGGAGGGTGGTTGATTTGTTTTAAACTGCTCCGGGTAAGTTGGTTAAAAAGTCCATAATTACCCAAAAAAATTGTCTTTTTGAAACTATAGGGGGTAAATGATTTTTACTCTTAAAATTGAAAATTTCTCATACAAGCATTTATTATTAAAAAAAAAGAATCTTACGTACTCTCATTTACTAACACCGATCAACACAAAGACACAAATTTGCCACTTTTGATGCGAGACAGTTTGATTGATTTTTTGTCATTTGTTGTTTACCCGTGCCAATATATGAGGTTTTTATTTTTGAGAAAATGTGAACGTTGGTAAGAGAGATGAGCTAGTGCTAATAATAGTTTCCATGTTACATGATTCTATATCCATGTGTATATATATTCAATATCCAATTATACTAGTCTCCTTGTATATTTTATTACAATTTCTTGTGTTCAAGGAGATAATAAGTTTGTTATACAGGTTACCACGGAGCAGATCTTTGTTGTCACCAACTTTATCCTAGAGGTTCCCTCAGCTGTTTTCGATCAGCTTTCTTCCAATAATAAAATTCAATATGCACTACTAAGCATGATAATGTCGATCACAACAATGCTCATTTGCATTGCTCAGCTTATATACAAAGGCCGAGAAGGAAAAGTTTCTTGGAAATGGAAGGAGAAAGTCCCCTGGTTTTATTATCCATCTACAAGCTACAAGCCTTTCGGATCTCTCAGCGACATAATCGGGTTGCTTTGCTCATTCTTCGAGTGTGTTTTTGCGACAATTGAGTATTCTTTATACTGTCGACATACTGCTAATCCAATCAAGATATCCAGTTGGCCTCTCATGTTCTCGTTTTGCCTTCTGTGTTCTAAATTTCAAAAGAATTCTCAGAAGAAGACGTCGTTCACCAAAGATGAATCTTGCTTAATCAGTTGAGGTGGGTCAATTTTGAGGAAAAAACTAGACGCCAAAGGCAGCGATATGCTCCACAAAGCTTGTGAACATGGTTATATATTTGCATCAAAGAACTTGTTTGCAGAGGACCGAGGAGTGGCTGCAAGTTTTTGTTTAGAGGTGGAGATACAAGATGCTAAAAGGCTATTCAGTTACTGTCAAGCCGATAATGTACGTGGATAATTACTTAGTGAAATCGATCTTCAAGTTTATTTTCGCAAAATTGCGTTTGTTTTATAACTTCGACATTGTGAAAATCCACTCAAAATATTCATTTGGCCTCTCATTTTCATTGTGTTATGAAGTTCAAAAGACTATTGCGTACTCATCATATCTATATTACTCAATAGTGTAAAAGAAGGAGTTTTGATGAAGTTCTGTTAATTAGATTTTTGTTCAAGGTGAAACAGAGAAGTTGAATGAGGAGTTTTGTTCAACGAGCAACAACTTTACTTTTTATTGTTAAGATTTTGACTTAGCAGTGTAATTTGGCTGGGGTTTTGTTACCTCTTTTTTGTTGATTGATATGAATTTCTGTAAAAATTTTCATTTGATTTGAATTATAATTTAGTTTCACTGTATGTAAATAGTTTGATTTTGTTTTGTGTCTGTGCTAGTTTGTGATCTTGAATTTCTCAAGAAAATGGGAAACATATTTAATTGGATTTTACGTATGAAATAATTTTTTTTGGTTTTTGTATTATTTAATACTTTCAGATTAGCTCATCTATTCGGGGTAAGTCTTAGACTTCATCATTCAAAATTTGTAGTTGAGTGTTTTACATCTTCTAGAACTTTCTTCTCTTACACTTGTCAAAACCTTTTACAAGTGATAGTCGTAGCTGTTTTTGTTATGGAAAGCAGTATAGTAGGTCAAGCCTCACAAGAATTTGTACTAGTTCAGTTCTCTAAACAAAGTGGAATTAGTTAATATTGCAGTTAAAGTTAGTTTAGTTTCCGAAAGAATGTATTAGAGAAACAGTGCGTTTTTGCACCTTGGTGATATCAGTTGCTGAACAACTTGGTTTATAAAACCCAGCTAGTATTCTATTGCTTTTTAATGAAAATCATTCAAATCGAATCCTAAATTCCCTTCTTTTTCCGATCCTTTGAAATTCTATATGGTATCAAAGCCCTAGACCTACGTTAACGGCTTCTTTGAATTTCTCTGCTCCCCTGTCAAGCAAAAAATGTAGTATTGTAATGTCAAGATCAATAGTTCCAACTTCTCTGCCAACAATATTAGTGAAATTGAGAGAAAGAACTTGACGCCGGGACGTCGTGAGAAACCCCAATTTTGGTGAGGTTGAAAACCCCATTATGGATGCCAATCGTGGTGAGGTTAGAATAAACCCCGCTATGGTGATAATAACTAAAAAGGTCACATTGGTTGGCTAAGCCAAGGATAACTATAACCTCAAAGAGGAAGAGAAAACAAATGCTTTAACTCTAAATATATTTAATAATATTCAAGGATGATTACAAGGGACAAAGTAAAGCTTTATTTATAGCCTTCCAAGTGAAAAAGTAAAATATATCTCTCTCATGTGGGACAAAACAAAAGGCAACATAAATATAATTAATTTAATTTAATTTCTTTTCCTTTTTCTTTTATGCTCCCGCATCATTCTTCTAGGGTTAAAAGAGACTTGCCATCGAGTCCCACGTCTTCATCATGTTCTTTAAAATTCATACAATACGCTGGTTTATTTGGAATGACAGAGCCAGGAATGAAATCAATAGCATGTTGAATATCTCGCGTTGGTGGCAACCTAGGAGGTATCTCATCCGACACAATATCAGAAAATTCTTGAAGTAAGTCCTTGAGTTTCTCAAGCAAGGCAAGAGACACTTCATTTTTATCGCACAATAGTAACAAACACACTCGATTTATTTCCCGACAAGCTTTCTTAAGACCAGATCTCGTGATAAATGCTGCAGGCTCCTCTGGTTTCTTCAAACGATTTTCTGGCCTCATAAGGGTCAACATTACCCTTACCCCATCCATTTTGAAAGAATACGTGTTTTTGTATCCATCATAAAGAACTTGACAATCATACTGTCATGGGCGTCCCAATAATAAGTGGCAAGCATCCATTGGAACAACATCACACCAAACTTCATCCTAATACTTATCCCCGATAGAAAATTGATCACAACAACGCTTGGACACCTTGACTTCGTTTCCTTTCCTCAACCATTGCAGTTTATAAGGGTGAGGATGTGCTACGGTTGGAAGCTTCAATTTCTCTACCATATAATTGGCAACAACATTTTCACAACTACCCCCATCAATAATGACATTACAAACCTTCCCTTTGGATGTGCACTTTGTATGAAAAATATTGTGACGAAGCCAACTTGCGTCTTCGGTCATCATAACAGTGCTCAAACTGCAGTGTACCACAAGGGATTCTCCATTATCAGCATATACTTCTATTATGTCCTCATCAAGCACTTCTACTTCACCTATTGTATCCTCCTCAGCATGATTTTAAATAACTTCTTCCTCCACAAGTGAAACAATTCTTCGATTTGGACAATCAGAAGCGATATGCCCAAAGCCTTGACACTTGAAACATCTTCTTGAAGTGACATTAGAAGTGCGACTAGAACCACCCTCTTTATCATTTCTATAAGGAGGCATGAAGGAGTTTACTGTAGGATTTGGAACGGGTGCTAAGCTTTGTTCTCCATAGTTTGTTGTAGTCTCCCTTTGTCTAATGGAATTTATAGTGTTCTTCTGTGCCCATTGCTTCTCAACCTTAATCACCAACTGGATAACATCAATCAGACTCCAGTATGGTTGTAATTGTACGACATCTGCAATCTCTACATTAAGACCTCCCAGATAACGAGTGATAGTTTGCTCTTCTGGTTCATGGATATCACACTTTAGAAGAAGTTGCTCAAACTCCATCGTATACTCTTCTACTGACATGGTTCTTTGTCTTAAATTATGAAATTGAAGAAAAGTGTCTTGTCGATAGTGTGCTGGAAGAAACTTACGTTTGAGTTCTCGGCGCATCTTCTCCCATGTTCTGATCTTCTGACAGCCCTCTCTTAGTCGCTGTCGTTTCAAATTCTCCCACCATATAGATGCATATCTCTTCAATTTTATTGCAACCAATTTCACACGCTTCTCATCAAGAACATCTTGAAGCTCAAAAATTCTTTCTATCATGTGTAACCAGTCAATAAAATCATCTGGCTGAAGTCTTCCCTCAAACTCAGGAATGTCTACTCTGAAGCTTGAAATCCCAAATTCACAACCTCGACCCCTCGGATGAAACCTAGGAGATTCATCTCGAGATAAAGAGTCTTCCCCAAATGGATTGGTGCCCTCACCTTCACTGTTGGAGCTATTACTGATTTCATCATCTTGATCTCGTGTGACTCCCTGTCTTGCAAGTTGTTCTTGTAGTTCTTTGATTTGGTTTCTTAATTCCTCAATTTCAACATCTCGAACAGTTCTCTGACGATTCACAGGTTTTGGAGGCATTTTTGTGGTAGGGGTGATGAGGTATAAAAATCAAATAATTCACAGGAACTTGATATAGTAGTAAATGTTACTATGGTTCAATACGCACCAGGAAAATTCCCAGGAAAGTGGAGGGGTCACAAGCAGTCCCACTTAAAACCCACTTTCCTTAGACTCTTATTGTCTTGTTGACAGAATTTTCCTAGACATGCATATGAATTAAAAGCTACTTACTGTCTTAAACCAAAGCTCTGTAAACTAATGACTAGGCAAGGAAAAAAAACTAGAATAATGGCTTCTTGAAAGTAAAAGTGAGAAGGAGGAAAAAAAATACCTGAAGAAGAAACCAAAGCTCTGATACCAAGTTGACGTCGGGACGTAGCGAGAAACCCCAATTTTGGCGAGGTTGAAAACCCCACTATGGATGCCAATCATGGTGAGGTTAGAATAAACCCCGCTATAATGATAATAGCCAAGAAGGCCACCTTGGTTGGCTAAGCCAAGGATAACTATAACCTCAAAGAGAAAGAGAAAGCAAATGCTTTAACTCTAAATATATTTAATAATATTCAAGGATGATTACAAGGGACAAAATAAGGCTTTATTTATAGCCTTCCAAGTGAAAAAGTAAAGCATATATCTCCCATGTGCGACAAAACAAAAGTCAACATAAATATAATTAATTTAATTTAATTTCTTTTCCTTTTTCTTTTATGCTCCCGCATCATAACTACAAGTAGTGGAAACCACAAATTCTTCCTGCTCTGAAATCACATAAGCTTGATGTGTTTGTTATTGGAGAAAATTAGTGTCCACTATTGTTTGTAACGAGAAGAATGAAGAAACATCTCAATGAATGCTGATTATTTTAATTGGGAAAAAGATTGATCAATTTCTAATAAGTTGCAAAATATTCTACTTCGTTTGAGATATGACACTCTTGAGATGCATTTTGTTACACAGCACTTGCAAAGAGTCACTTAGTGTAAATGACAATGTGTTAAAAATGGAGTACGTTAGTGATGAAGAAATGTTGTTATAAATTTTAGATGGCCTAGGGACAAAGTATGATGTAGTAGTAAATCTTACTTCAAGAAGTGATAGTACCACTCTACAAAAAGCTCAATTCTTCTTGCATAAACATAAAATGCGACTGGAACGACAAGATGAAGCTTATGCTAAATTTCATGAAAAATGACCTCCTACTTCTGCTTTTGTTGCTACTAAGTAGACTAAAATAGATTCTAGTTCATGATTTAATTGTCAGTCTTTTCCAGTCAGCACAAATGCTAATAGTAGCACTAGTAATAGTTTTGATGGTTATCAAAATGCTTCACATAATTATCAATTTGCTCCTGCCAATTTGTTTCAAAGAATGGCCACTAATAATGGTCAAATGTTTAACAATGCTCTTAGTTTTGGCAATTTTAATCCTAATGGGATGAAAGGCAGAGGCAGAGGCCGAGAAAGAGGAAGAGATTATCCTCAACCAAGGTTAGTTTGTCAAGTCTATGGCAAAGGAGGGCATATAGCTCTACAGTGCTACCATTGATTTGATCAAAATTTCCAAGGATTTGCTATTCCTTCTCAAGTGTATGGTAGATCAAGTTTTTTTTCCTAGTTTTTAAAATATTGGAGGTTTTCGACTATCAAGATTCCCTCACAATGGAGGTGATTTCTTTCAACAATCTCAATCTAATACTCCTGCTACTCAACCTATCGTGTTGGACAAAACTATATAATGTAATTACAAAATTCAAACTTTACTATATTGTTAATTTGAATAAAATTAATTTGATTTGATTATAATTATAATTTACTTTATTTTTTAAGATACTAACAAATTTATTTATTCTTAATAAAATATTAAAACATATTTAAAGTTGCAAATCTCATAATTGCATGAGGCTTAAAAAAAGACAAGTGGAGGGCCATGGGCTTGTTTTCGTGCTTACTGTGGGACTAAATTAATTTAGTCCCAAGCTCAAAATAATGCAAAGTTGTTCCAAAAAAAAAAAAAAAAAAAAAATTCATTGTAGCATTTAGGGGTGGAAAAAAAAGTCCGAAAACCAAAAAAGGGCACTAAAGCCAAACCAAAAATTCATTTTTTTTTTTAAACCAGTTGGGTTTCGATTTGGAAAAATTCATAAACCGATTATCCGGTTCGGTTTTCGGTTTATGGGTTTTTCCAAACCGGTTAACCAAAACCGAATTTTAAAACCGGTTTAAAAAAAAAAAAACTAAATATATATTATGCTCAATGTCTCGCTTAGAGTCACAACCGCTTTTCTCTTTCATCTTCCTCTTCTTCTCCACTTTTATCTTCCTTTTTCATCTTCTTCTCCTCCAATTATTCTTCTTCACTTTTCACTTTTCACTTTATTTTTGGTCTTTTTCTCCATCTCTTCTCCTTCATTTTTCTCTTTCTTTTTTTTTTATTATCTTCTCTTCCTTTCCTTTTGAGCCAAGCCACTTCTCTAGACTCATCCTCCACACTTTGACACCATATAAACCTCAAAAGACGCCTCATACTATGGGTAGCTAATCCCGATATGGGCACTCAAATCTGATGCAAAAAAACGAAATTTACTTCTCTCCCTCTCTCTAGTTGTTGGTATTTGAAGTGGATTTTGATTGTTTTTTGTTTTGTTTGAGTTATATTGATTGATTAATTTGATGGTTGAGTTGTTGCTGATTAATTTGATGGTTGAGTTGTTGCTGATTAATTTATGCTTTGAAGGTTTTACTTTGTTAAGCCGAATGTTTTTTGTAAGGCTTGTGAGCTAAGAGGTGATTTTAAAAAACTGGTGTAAATCCAGTTAACCGATGAACTGAACCGAATATTAGGTTTGGTTTCGGTTCAGGTTTTTGCTTGAACCAAAAAACTGGTTCAGATAACTGGATTTTGCCACCTCTAGTAGCATTTAAGCATTGTATCACATTTTAATTCATTATAGTGCTATGTGTTGAAATTCAAGCTGTTTCTTTCCATTGTATCTTGTTATTTTAGGAGTTTTTTTCTTAATTATTTTTTTCATTTTACAAGAAGATTGCATTCCTAATTGACATATCTTCTTGATTTCTTTTTAAAATTTCCTTATAAGAGAAATTCCTTTCCAAAATTGTCTCTCCATTGTAATCTATTTATTTATGTCTTCATTATTCAATAAAAAGAAGAAGAAATAGAGTCTGTGTTTCATCATTCTTCAAGTCTTTATTGTCTTCATGGTATCAGAGCAGGTTTAATCTTGTCTCTTTAACCTTCATCATCGAGTTTTTCCTACTCATTATCTCTGGGTCTTCCAAATCTTCATGCCCAAATACAGACTAGCCTCCAGTATGGTTACAGAAAGTAATTTTTCCTCAACTTATTCAGGCATCATCGTTCCTTCATCTCCTTCTGTTCACAATTTGGTAGCCACCCATGTTCCTATTACCTCTCATAAATTAAATGGATAAAATTATGTTCCATGGTCTCAATCCCTCTTAATGTTCATTCGAGGGAAAGAGAAATACGACTACCTCACTGATGATTCTGTAGCCCCAGTGTTAGAGTAGGTGTACTAGAGCCAGCGTTTTAGCTCTTGTAAACTCATTTCAATAAATGAATAAAAGGCATCGCTTATTTATGAGCATATATATTGTGGCATCTACTTACTACGTGTAAAGAAAATAGTATATGTCCTTAGAAAGGTTGAAACTATTGACGAGGGAATTAAGTGTTATAAATCTTAATTGTAAGAACCATATGAGCTCAAATTGTGGCCTTTCTTAAACTGTTTGTAGTCATAGAATAAATCTAACTAAGGGTGTAGAAATCCAGTTAACCGAACCGGATTGACCACTTTTCAAACAAAACCGGTTTTTCAGTTCAAAGGATAATCTAAACCGAAAGAGGACCGAATTATCCTTTGAACCAGTTATCAACCGAACCAAATTATCGATTTGGTTACTGGTTAACCAATTTATAAACCGGTTATAAAACTACTCCAAAATCAATAAACCTAATTCTATTTTCTAAATATATAGACTTCCAATAATCGAATAAGTAATCCAGCCTTTCAATTTACTAAAATTTTCCGATTCAGAAACAATTCATTCCAAGTGCCCATGATGATAGAGACACTATCAAACCCTCATACTTTCCTCAACAAAACCCACCCCCCACCGGCTGTCCCCACTCGTTGTTTGTCGTCCATGATCCACTCTCACAGCTGTGTAGCAGTCACCCTTTGAGACCCTTTTCTATTACAAATCGCCCTTTTTTTCCCTTTTCCGTGCCCCCATCTTTCACCTTGGTGTTTGTTGTGGTGGTTGTGTATTTTTTGGTCGTCAAATAACCTCCACCAACCCAAAATCTCCTCTCCAAACTAAAGAGAAGAAGAAAAAGAAAGAGAAAATGAGTGATGGAGAAGACAAAAAAGAAAAAGAAAGAGAAAGGGGAAGGGGAAGAAGACAAAAAAGAAAAAGAAAAGTGGAGAAGGACAGGAAGAGAAGAAGACGAAAAAGAAAAGAAAAGTGGAGAAGGAAAGGAAGAGAAGAAGAAAAACTGAAAAGAAAGAGAAAATAAGTGAAAAGAGAAGAAGACGAAAAAGAAAAAGAGTGAGAAACAAACCCAAGAAAAATAGGAGTTGAAGCAGAGTAGCAGACAGCAGACGCAATGGCCAAGGAAAAGTGGGGGAAAATTGAAAAGTAGGCATAAATAAGTAATTAGGAGGGGGAAGGTGGGGTTTAGGGAACAATTAGGAGAAGCATGATCCTAAGTCGGTAGTAATCTTCTTTCGCATTCAATCAAACCAATTTTTCCAAAGAGGATGAGGCCCCAGCGATGGGGGAAGGAAGAGAGGGAATGCGGGCTTCTTTCACTCACTTGAGTTTTGTTTTGGAGAGAGCATTGTGGAGCAGCAAAAGGCATAAGGGGAGTCGGAATGGAATGAATAAAGTAGTCTCCCCCGCCTTTCTCCGATTTGATAAAGGGTATGGGGCACGAACGGTATAAAAAGAAGGCAGGCTTTGAGCACCCATATTTCGACTTTCTACCCCGAGTTGTGATTCTAGGGATTCCATACTTTAAAGGAGAGGATTCTAACCTACAAATAAGACTGAACAATCATTATCAACCTATAAACCATAGACAGCTAATTCATAGAGAGTTTAGGTACAAACAAGATTTTGAAAGTGAACCACACTTTTGGTGAACGAACAAACAATCCTATTTTTGACGCATTGCAAGTGGATCCATTTGCAATGGTTATGGGAACAGTAGAATGAACAGGACTGGATGCATTCAAGCAAGACATATCACCTGTCATGTGGCTGGAAGCGCCTGAGTCCACTAACCGGAGAACTGGTTGACGACATTTATAGGAGTTTTCGAAGCACTTTTTTCTGTTGTGGTAACACCCCTCTCTCTTATGGAAGGGTACTATAGATGTACGGGTACATCAAGATGTAATACGTTCAAGTCGTCTATGTCAAGATGGCAAAATACGGCATTTTCTTATATTTTTTCAAAACCGGTTTAATATTACCCTTAAACTGTTAACCAAACCAGAAATTTGGTTTAATCATTTTTAAAAACTGAAACTAAACCGGTTAATTCGGGAAACCGGTTTTTCAGTTCGATTTTGGTCCGGTTTCTCAATTCGATTGGGTTTTCCATTTTTTTTTTTTTTTTTTGGCATCGCTAAATCTGACCAAGGACACAGATTATATGGAGAAACTTATCATCACGTTGAACGAGTAGTAACGGATCTCACATGTCAAGGTTGTGGGCATCAACCTAGTGCAATGCATAGGTGCTTGCTTGTGCAAGTCTACTGGAATGACCCATCAAAGGATTCCACACAAGATGGTAAACCCAATGTCTGTGGAATATATCCCCTTACAGATGGTGGTGCATATGGTCCTTCGACTTGAGATCACCAGAGCGCCGTGTGTAAATATCGATGTGATTTGACACCAACCTAATGTCATCTCTCTTAGGGATTACCATAATAGTGGTGATTTGTTACATCGAGGAGTACACTATAGCTATGGTGCATCAACAAAGGATTCATCACTCCTGGTTACAGGAGATCTTATCTCGGTGAGATATTTGGTTAAGAACTACGACCTCAAATCTGTGGCCACGGTGGAATCGAGTTGGTGCTCGAATCCAATTTTATATAGTCATCAGAGTTAAGAACCAAATATAGAACTTGTCAAGGTAACATTTTGAGGTAGACACTATTTCTTTACCTCAAACCTTGATAAGATATAAGATGGTGAAATGGATCGAATTGTATGGTAATCATACTGTAGAAAAGGTAAGCCTAAATCGTTGTTTCTTTACTTATTGGAGAATCATGATGTCTTGCTAGAGGCCAATCTTGATTGTGTACAAAAACACTAATTGGTTGATGCTTAAATAGTTATCGGGACACTGTCGGCAAAGTAAAAAGACTTCGAGTCATACACATAGAAAGTAGTTAAGTGAGAAACAGAAATGGAAGGACAATCTTGTCCTTGGGCTGAAAAGGGTATTTCAGTAATTTGGGAGTCCAAGGGCATTTTTGTCATTATGGGCGAAAAGTGCACTCTAGTAATTTTGCTAAAGGGTTGACGCCATTATCTAATTTATTGGGAGAATTTTTAGCAAAATTGGAATCATATTAATTTCAATTAATATGGAGAATATATATTTAATTTAATTTAATATGTATTAAAACTCATATATTAAATATGATAAATATATATGGATTAAATAAATAGTAATATTTAATTAGAATATGTATTTATATAGGAATTAAATAAATAGGGATATTTATTTAATTAGGATTCATATTTAAGGAGAATATCTTTAAGAGATATTCTAATCCCTTATATCAAGGATTGCAATCCAATTCAAATAGGAATTAAATGATTGTAATCCAATCCAAATAGGAATTAAGGATTTACAATCCTTATTGGATTCTTATTTGGGATTGCTTATATAAAGGGTCATCGGGTTTTCATTTAATAGAGCAATTCTCATAAGTTATTTTTGCAAAATTGAATAGCAAAAAAATTCTCCCAAAAACCTTAGCCATTGCCAACCCTAGAGAGAAATTCTCTTTCTAATTCCGCTAACCCCCTTAAGCCCTTTGAGTGGTCTAGCAATCAATCCTAGGGTGATCCCGAGCCTACTTTCATGTGAATACTGTCGAGCTCGATCCTACATTGGATCTATTCTAGAGAAGGAGCCGCTAACGAAGGTATAAAATTACTAACCTTGTATGGTTTAATCACTATATATATTGTGGATTAATTTATCGTGTTGTGATCTTGGGTAAGGGGATCATGCCATGGCAAGAAAAATTTTATTATTCCGCGTTTGCCAGAGACACGATTCCTACACCCAGAACCAATGACTCCTACCTACAAGAAGTGGTTGGCAGAAAACAACAGAGTGATGTCATGGCTTGTCAACTCAATGAATGTGGACATCGGTGAGAATTTTCTGGCCTTCAAAACTACTAAGGAGATCTAGGATGCAGCCAAGGAGACTTACTCAGACATAGAGAACACTTCGAAGGTGGTAGAGATTGAAGGGATTCTCCATGATCTGCGACAAGGGGATCTTATGGTAACTCAATATTTTAATATTCTTACTTTCAACTGGCGTCAACTTGATATGTATGAGGTTCATAATTGGTCATGTATTGCTGATGGATCATTGTAGAAAAACAAACGTGTTTAAAAGTTTTTGCTAGGTCTGAATAAAAATTTTGATGAGGTATGTGGGAGAATCTTGGGAGCAAAGACATCACCTAGTCTTAGGGAAGCTTTCTCTGATGTTTGGCGGGAAGAAAGTAGAAAGAAATTCATGATGGGGTCACCTCAACATCTAAATGTAGTCGACAACTCTGCATTTTTCACTAAGGGAACTCAGTTTGCCCCTTCAAATAATCGTCAAAAAAATAAAGGAGGAAGGCCTTGGTGTGATCATTGTGAAAAACCAGGGCATTTGAGGAAAACATGCTGGAAATTACATGCTGATTGGAAACCAGCACGTGAGATGGAGAAAGAAAGCCGAGACAATCACACATCCACAGAAGAGCTACCATCTCCTGAAACAAGCCCTTTTAACAAGGAACATATAGAAATCTTCAAAAATTTGATGAAAATCCAAGCCCATTGTGTTCTTTAAACATGCAAGATTGTATATTGAATATTCAAGAGGCCCAAGTCTTACAAGGAGGACAACATTTTGCCCAAGCACTCAAGAAAACTCACAAACTTGTCTAAGATGTGTTAAGGGTCCAAGACATGGCACAAGCCCTTTTTTGTAGCTCAAGTCATGGAGATCAAGTGGGGAGAAGGTTAATTGGTACAAGCCCAATTTGTGGACGTTGTTTGGTTCAATTGGTGAAGGAAAATCAAGAAAATTGCAATTAGGGCCATAGATGGCATTTAAAGGGTGGTTGTCCTTTGCATTAAATGGGTATGGTTTGCACTTTTGTAATTGCATCGTGGAGAATTATACCTTAATATTTTGTGTAAGATTTTGTAATATTTGTTAGGGCAATTCTCATGTTTTGTCACGTCTATTTAAAGGCCACTCTTTCATAATATGAATTAGACAATGAATAGTGTTTTCCTTGGAGAATTGTTTTTCTCTTGAATTCCTTTACCCAAGTTTCGGCCAAGCTTGGTGGTGGATTGACTTTTTCAAGCTGGTGGAGTTCGTTTGGGCTTGAATGATCCTTGGCCATCTATCTTGTAAGGTACTTTCATTTGGTTACCATTCATCTCAATTTCGGGTTTAGCTTGTTTTGTTTGTGTTCCAATTTGTGTTGTGTTTTCAAGTGGAATGAGTTTGTGCTGATTGAGAATAGATAAAAAGGGTTGTTATAAAGTTGTCATAAGGGTTGTGTATGCTTGTGGAGTGTTGGCCAAATTTGTGTTAGGGTGTTGCAAGTGAATCCTAGCTTAGGTTGAGTTGAAATTGGTTGAAATAAGGTGATATATGAATTGAGGTTGCATGAATTCATATCAAATTGGTATCAGAACTATGGTTGTTGATTGAATTTGTGATGATTGGAGTTGTCATTAATCAAAAATTTTGTATGGAAGTGTTGAGTTTGTGTAGTTTCGGTTAAGCCATTCCTTGCCATTTCTCTTTCAATTTTTCTCTTTCATTGAATACTATTCCCATTACCAACCCTAACCACCAACTTAACACCTCATCCAAATCTAACCAATTCCATCCAAATTCAACTGAAACCAATTTCATTTCAACCAAAAACCTTAAACACTAACCATCTACCTAAACATCATTCATTAACCTAATTACCACTATTCCCAAACACTATTCACAAATTACTATTCTCCAAAACCAAATTACCCAAATTTCATCCTCTTACCCTTCACACCCCATATAACACTATTCTACTATTTAAAAGTGATACTGTTCACAGTACCTAAAACTCATCCAATTTTCATGGCAAACAAGACCACATCCTCCCCAACTTCACCCCCACTATCATAGGAGTTTGCCAACCTAAAAATATAAGAGGAACTTGATGATGTAAAGAAGAACATGAATAGCATGATGGCTTTAATGGTTAACATGTCTAAAGACATTGCTAATCTATCCCAATCCAAATCCACCCATGAAGAAACTCCATACCAACCCCAACGAGAAGGTCGACCACACTACCGCCAAAGAACCATCATTAGGACACCATTACGTATGGAGGACTTAAGAGATAGTAGTGCCTTCTCCGATGAATTCGAGGTACCTAAGAGGAGGAGAAGAATTGATGATGATAGGGGTATTTGGATGAGAAGAAATGTAAGGTAGCTATCCTTAAGTTTAAGGGATATGCTTCCTTATGGTGGGAAAACACTAGAAAGAAGAGAGAATGAGAGGGGAAAACTAGAGCAAGGTCATGGGATAAATTAAAGAGGATGTTGAAAAAGAGATTCTTTCCCGATAATTACAAGCAAGATCTCTACTTAAGTTTGTACAATCTTAAGCAAGGGGGTAGGAAAGTATAGGAGTATATAAGGGAGTTTGAGGGTCTTATGATGAGAAGTGATATTCCAGAGGAAAATGAGCAAACCATCACTAGATTCTGAGGGAGGGTATAATGGTTGATCAATCAAAGGTAGATGCAATTAGGAGTTGGCCCGAACCTAAAACCATTAGTGAAGTAAGGAGTTTTCATGGTTTAGTACCTTTATGTCACCCATCACTGAATATTTAAAGAAGAGGAATTTTGAGTGGACAAGGGAGGCAAAAGATGCTTTTGAGGTGATTAAAAAGAAGCTTTGTGAAGCACCTATTCTAGCTACACCCGATTTCTCTAAGATGTTTGAAGTAGAGTGTGATACTAATGGAGTTGGAATTGAGGCAATCCTTACTCAAGATAAAAGGCCATTAGCATATTTTAGTGAAAAGCTCAATGATTCTAAGAGGACATATAGCACTTATGATAAAGAGTTCTATGCAATTATGAGAGCCTTAGATCATTGGAGTCATTATTTGAGGCCTAGACAATTTGTGCTACATTCGAATCACCAAGCTCTCAAGTTTATTAATGAGCAGCATAAGTTGAATTCAAGGCATGCCAAATGGGTTGAATTCTTTCAATCCTTTTCATTTGTGTCCAAGTACAAACAAGGGAGCACTAATGTAGTGGCGAATGCATTGTCAAGAAGGCACTCTATCCTTTCCATTTTGGATGCAAGAGTAATTAGGTTTAGCATGATGAAGGAGCATTACAAATAAGATGAACAAATGGTCGAAATCATGGCTAAGTGTTCAAGAGGCAGTTTTGAAGATTATGTGGTTCAAGAGGGATTTTTGTTCAAGGGCAACAGGTTATGTGTGCCACAAGGAAGTTCTAGAGAGTTGCTTGTGAGAGAGGTGCATGAAAGAGGGCTTACAAGTCATTTTCGGGTTACCAAGACCTTGGAGATTCTTAAAAATCATTTCTTTTAGCCGAAAATGATTGGGGATGTCCAATCCATAGTGACAAGATGTGGGGTTTATCATAGAGCTATAAGCTATAAGTTACCGGTAAGTTGGAGATTCTCCTGATGAAGGATGAACACTAAATCAGGCCCTCCTTCTAGCGTCAAACTGTTGATGCGTGATTTTAACACCAACGAAACACACGTGTGAAATGTTGAGTTGGCCCAAAAGACACACGTGCATGCAAAGGAAAATGACAGTAAATGTAATGGGAACAGTTTTTAAAGTGGTTTGGATGCTAAGGTAGCAAGTCCTACGTCCACTGATGCTTATATTGATGATAAGGGTCAGGTCGCTTTTAGCTGACTGACTTTACAATGATTTTACAATGTATCATATGCTAAAAATTCTAGGGAGAGAGAGAGTAGTTAATCAAGAGTAAAAATGTGCGAATCCCCCTTTAATGAGAGAAGATCCCAATTTATAGTGGGATGCATTGAGGCAATGATCACTAAATCTGTAAGTTAGTGGGATTATCCGTGCAAATCCTCCTTTATGTCACATTGCTCACCTTCCAGAGTGATTTGCGCGATTTAGAGCAGGGATTGAACACGTGGGATCACCACAGCTTCTGGCTGGCCTGACGCGCACCCACTATTCTGACGGAAGCAGGCTGTGGTTGTACCCATGATCTGACTCTTTCAGGCTGACTGGTTCTTAGGTCAACCCTTATTTCTTAGGCATAACAGTGGGTGTTAGGGAAGAAGAGATTTTGAATGATAGGGCATCCAAGAACGAAGGTTGAAGAAGAAGTTTATCAATTTTATTATATTTCAATGTAAAGTTCTTTTAAGCTTATATAGCCTAACAAGTAACACCTTAGCTCTTTCCTACTTCAAAATGACTCTAGCATAATGATAAAATCTAATTCTTTATTGACTACAATTCCTAATACTATTATATATTAAATAAAATATTAATAGCTGAATAAAATACTAATAATACTCTAATTATAATCATTTGCCTATGCTGGTCTTCTCTTTGAACGCATGGACCTTCTCACCACACTCATCATAATCATGCAAGTTCCTAACAGTGGGGATAAATTAAATGATGTAACTCTGCAATTATAAGTTATATCTTGTGCTTACAGATCCGTCAATGTCCATCAGCTTCACTTCAGAATCTGTGGATTTTCTTTATGTTTACCACTGTAAGCATGTAGTGTTAAATTGACATGATTCCGTTCGATTGAATTTTTTGTAGCACGAGGTAGGATAACAGATTCTGAAATGAAGCTGATGGACATTGACAGTGTGCNAGATGAAGGTTTGACTTTATCTAGTCATGACGCTCACTCTTCCCCGCTGATGAGCGACACGTGGCCATGATCAACGGTAAGAAATCTTTGCCGCCCAAATGCCGTTTCGATTCCGAGAAATCCAAATGCCGATTCACATGCTATAAAAACCTCGAATCGTTCTCAGGCAATGTCACCAGAGCTTTTTTCACATAGAGCAAAAGATTTTCGCAAGCCTGGAACCTTTGTCTTCCAAACCTGCATTTTTTAGGCATTTCAAGCAGAAGCTGTTCTCATACTCCGAGAGGTAAGAACTTCTCGGTCGTTGTTTCATTATTTTCATGGTTAAATGGCGTCAGTCTTTCGGTAACCCATCGGAGACGAGACATTTACGTTGGGTTCGAGCCATGAATGGTGGCTCGAATCGTGTTGTTAGGGTTTTCTTTGGGATTTAGGGAGTTTGTTTCCTCCCATGTCATCGTACGAAATAGCGTACGACGGCTAAATGACCCTTCTGCTTGTCGCTTTTACAGACTGGCAAAATGGACCCCTCAACAACCAGATCCGAGTAGGGAACCGGCTTGTCCCCGCAGGGTGCTCTAAGTATCTCTCTCGAGGTCTTCTCGGTACTTACCGGTTGACGAGCTTGAGAAGATAATAAAATAGTATGGTATCGAGGTGGACGTTTTCCATGATTTGAAACACTCTTCGCGATACCCGTCAAGTAGCTTGGCTGCGATCTCCAAGGAGATCATCAAGGGTGGGGAATTAATCCCCTTCCACCCTTTTATCAAGTCGTTTTTGGACCACTTCGGGGTCGCGTCAATGCAGCTGACTCTGAACGCGTACGTCATTGCCGTAGCAATGTACATCGCGTGCCAGGAGAAAGGGCTAGGTGAGCTGACACCGATGGAGCTCGACTGCTCATATTTTTTGAAAAAGAGCAAGGACAAGGATTCTTATTACTTGTCCAGGAGACCTACTATCGCCAAGGGAATACACAGTCATCCTAGCAACACGGGGGCCTACGAAACGAAGTTTTTCTTCTTTCGCTATAATGGCCATTGCCGCTTCCAGGAATCGAGTGGGCCTCTTTCTCTTTGTTTTTTTTTTTTTTTTGACAAACTTATTACATTCGAAGTGTGCTCTTTCTAATGACCTGATTCCTTTCTGACAGTTAACAAGACGATTGACTGAGGGTTGCTCTTCGATAGAAGTAGGATCGTGCACTTCAGCTCCCTACCCGAGGACAAGCGCGACACGAAGAAACTCGTGACGACCGCGAATTTATGGAAATACGGTTTCTTCAACACAAACGCGTCGTTACAGCCCCCATCGAGTAAGTCCTGCTAACTGATTCTTTTCTGGTCGTGAGGTGGAATACCTTTGCTAATGATGCTTTGCATGCAACGACCATGCCTCCGAAGGAGTCAGAGCAGCCGCGAAGAAGGCCGCTCAATTTTCCTAGGTCGAAAAAAGCCAAGGCAACCGATGCTGCTCTGACCATCCCCTCGGCTGAAGGCGCAACATCGGGCCAACTGGCGCGACCTGCCGGAACTTCTCAGCCACAGCCATTAGAAGACGCGCCAATGCGAACCACGAAGGTCTCCCAGCCATCGCCTGCTCGCCCAAGGATGAAGACAATGGCTCAACGAAAGAAGAGGAGGCAGATTTAGGTCGAAGAGTCAGAGACCGAGTCTGAGGGCGAGCAGCCTAAGAGGTCGTAGAAGGACATCGGAAGAAGGTTGGGTAAGGAACCGATGGACGACACGACCACTGCTGAAGGCACAAAGAAGGATACTCTAGTGTTAGACTCATTGGGGAACCTGCCGAAGTACTTGCAGTCGGTGGTTTATACTTTATTGGAATGCGGACTCTCGGAATCATTTGAGCAGTTCACAAATTCCAGCGATGTGGACCTAATGTCCACATTGGTCCAACATTTAAGCAAGGTGAACGAACTGTCCTCGGCGAGGACTACCCTTTGCTCCCTTTGATTAGCTAACTCTATCTTTCTTTGTTCGCGAGTCCTTCTTTCCATGCGAATGTCCTTCGAGAAGGTTCAACTAGGAGCCGCAAAGGGGGAGGTTGCTCTGAAGGAAGAGAATGCAACACTCAAGCGAAGCCTGGAAGCTGTCGAAACAGAAAGAAACCTCTTTTCTGAGTCAGCGAACCGGTACCTGAATGAAAGGGACGCGGCTTTTCACACGGTGGATTTCCAAAAAGCGTAGCTCGAGAAGCATGGAGAGGAAATAAAGGAGCTACAAAGGACCATAGCCAGACTCTCCAAGGAGGCCGGGGAGAAGGACCAGGAGCTCAAAGCGACCTCTTTGCAGGCCTTGCGAATAGAACAAGAGAGAGACGCTTCCGAGAAGCAAAGGCAAGCTCTCGAAGCTGAACTTCAGGCAAGTCAGGGAAAAGTTGCTTCTTTGACAGAGGAGATGCAGAATCAAGCAGCAGAGGTCGAGGAGGAGGCTGTCGAATGGGCGATCGAGTCTATCTATGCCTTGCGACCAAAGAATCCGTGACTTGATATGTGCGACCTCCCGAACGACTGGCGGGATACACTTATGTCTATGGCGTGGGAGGACAATGAAGCGGCGACCTCCCAAGCAGGAGGTTCGGGACATGCCTCGGATAAACCCTTAGCCGACCAGCCCTAGGACGATGAGGTCGTTCCTTTAGGAGCCAGATTAGGGCTTTTAGTCATGCCATTTTGCCAACTGTACTCCTCATTAATGAAATACATTTTGACTTTTACAATTTCTGTTCGCTTTATTATACATGAGTACTTCCTGAGTGCTTACATTTATTGAACAAGTGTGATAACATAACACATTTACACGAAAAAGATCACATGCGAAGATTGTTACAAACGCAAAAAATAACACTTTACAAGGAAATGACTTACAAAAATCAGAAATTAATTTACAAGGAAAACTGAGTTCGGAATTACTGATAGTATGGTCGAAGGTGCTCAGCATTCGAAGCTCGGGGTACTTTGGAACTGTTCAGCCTCTTGAGATGATAAGTCCCCGGTCTAATTACTTTGTTAATGCGGTATGGACCTTCCCAGTTCGGTCCTAAAACTCCCGCGCTTGGTTCCCTGGTACCGAGAAGAACTTCCTTTAACACAAGGTCGCCGACCTGGAAGTCTTTTCGTCTGACCTTTGAATCAAAGAACTTCTTCGCGCGTTGTTGATAGGCTACTATCCTTAGCGAAGCCTTGCTGCGATGTTCTTCAACAAGGTTTAGGCTTGCTTTTATAAGGGTTTCGTTGTCGGCATCGTTGTACAAGTCCCTCCGAAGTGAACCAGTTCCTACCTCTACAAGGATCATCGCTTCGCATCCGTATGCTAGCAAAAAAGGTGTTTCTGAGGTGGAGGTTCTTGGAGTTGTTCTGTACGCCCATAGGACTTCGGGAGGTCGTCGGCCCAATTTCCTTTGGCTGCGCCAAGTTTGGCCTTCAGAGTGTGCTTGATGGTTTTGTTGACAGCTTCAACTTGGCCATTTGCTTGCGGTCTTGCGACAGAGGCAAATGTTTTATGGATGCCCAGCTCGTCGCAAAACTGTTTGAATTCCTCGTTGTCGAACTGTTTCCCATTATCCGAGATGAGGGTATAAGGAATTCCAAAGCGGCACATAATATTCTTGAAAACGAAGTCTTTGAGCTTTCTGGTCATGATCGCGGCTAGCGGTTTGGCTTCTACCCATTTGGTGAAGTAATCTACCGTGACCACGACATATTTGACTCCCCCTTTCCCAACTGGCATGGGGCCGATGAGATCGATCCCCCACATGGAAAAAGGCTAGGGGCTAATCATAGTTATCAGTTCGTGGGAGAAAGCTCGCAGTATGCTCGCGAACCGCTGACACTTATCACACCTCTTGACAAAATTGTAGGCGTCATCTTGAATTCGAGGCCAATAGTACCCTTGACGAACAACCTTGTTTACAAGAGATTGTGAGGCGGTGTGATTACCATAGATACCTTCATGAATTTCCCTCATGATGTAGTTTGCTTCTTCGCTGGTTACACATCGAAGGAGAGGGACACTAAATCCTCTCCTATACAGCTAGTCCTCGATAAGGGTGTAACAAGCAGATCTTGTTCACAAAACCCTTGCCTCGACCTTATTGTCAGGCAAGATCCCATCCTTGAGGTATTGGAAAATGGGAGTCATCCAGGAATCTGATTGTGTTACATTCATGGCCTGTTTGATCGGGCTGATACTTGGGGCCTCGACGAATCAAACAGGAATGCTATCCGGTGCTTTTGAGTCCAACGACGAGGCTATTCTTGCCAGGGCATCTGCCATAGAGTTGCTATCTCTAGGAATTTGAGTGATTTTGAACTGCTTGAACGGCTCGAGTGCGGCCTTAGCTTTTTTCAGATAATGGACCATGTTTTCTTCCTTGGCTTGGTATTCCTCTAAAATCTGGTTAACGACCAGTATGGAGTTGCTGTGGACGCTGATTGCAGTTGCACCCATTTCTTTGGCCAACCGCAACCCAGCGAGCAGAGCTTCATACTCGGCCTCATTGTTGGTCGCTTTGAATCCAAATCGAAGAACGCCGTGAACGCGAGCCCTTTCTAGGCTCAGAAGGAGAAGACCTGCACCGGCCCTCTTTCTGTTCAATGATCTATCGACGTAGAGGCTCCAGGTCGACAGATTCTGAGCAGTTTCCTGGATGGCTTCACTAGGCTGTTGCTTTGATTCACTTGGAAGATAGGAGAATTCTAAGATGAAGTCAGCAACTGCCTGCCCTTTGATAGTCGATCTTGGCTTGTACTTCAGATCGAACTGACTCAATTCCATGGCCTATTTAAGCAATTTACTCGATGCCTTTGGCTTCTGGAGGACTTGCGTGAGTGGGTAATTAGTCATCATATGGATAGTATGGGCGTGGAAGTAAGGTCACAACTTTCTAGAAGCGATCAGTAGGGCATAGGCTAATCGCTCCATTTCCGGATACTGCATCTCGGCATCCGTTAGACGCTTGATCACATAGTATACTAGCCATTGTACCTTTTCCTCTTCTCGAATTAGGGCTGGACTGATCGTGAACTGAGAGACGGACAGATACAGGAGCAGGATATCTTGCGGAAAAGGCTTGGACAGGAGAGGTGGTTTCCTGAGGTGTTCTTTTATACTTTGGAACGCCTGTTCGCACTCGGGAGTCCACTCGAACTTCTTGTTGGCCTTTAGAACATTGAAGAATGGTAAGCAGCGATCCGTTAGCCTCGATATGAAGCGACTTAGTGCCGCTATTCGCCCATTAAAACTCATGACCTATTTTTTGCTGGTCGAGCTTTCCATATCGAGCAGAGCTTGAATTTTCTCGAGGTTGATTTCTATTCCCTGCTGGTTAACCATGTATCCTAGGAATTTACTTGACGATACTCCGAACGAACACTTGAGAGGATTCAGTTTCATTCTGTACAGTCGAAGGATATCGAACATTTCAGCAAGATGCGCTATGTGATCTGAAGCGACATGGGATTTGACCAGCATGTCATTCACATAGACTTCCATTGTTTTTTCGATCTGGTCGGAGAAAATCTGGTTAACCAATCTCTGGTAGGTCGCCCCAGCATTTTTGAGGCCGAAGGGCATAACTTTGTAGCAATACATCCCCCGATCTGTAATAAAAGATGTATGCTCTTCGTCTGGCCCGTACATCAGAATTTGATTATATCCCTAGTACGCGTCCATAAAACTTAGCAGCTCGTGCCCCGAGGTTGCATCCACGAGCTGGTCAATTCTTGGCAGAAGGAATCTGTCTTTAGAACAGGCCTTGTTGAGGTCGCTAAAGTCGACACAGGTTCGCCACTTGCCATTGGGCTTCCTTACCAGAACCGGGTTGGCAACCCAGGTTGGGTACAGTGCCTCTTGGATGGACCCGTTTCGGAGGAGGTTGTCCACCTCTAATTTTAAGGCGGCATTGTTTGACCAGTCGTCACAATCGCAAAATTAAACCTAAATACCATAGTTAGCGGTAAGCAGGGTCGAATCCACAGAGAGCAAGATTAACGACCTAATGTATATTTGAGTTAATGAAAGAGAAATTGGCAAAATGATTGATTAAAACTAAGGAAACTAATTACTTGCAGGAAATTAAAAACATTAAATAAATTGCTAATTAAAACACAATATTAAAAGCGTTGTCGCTACGGGTTCGGTTTGACTCAAGACCGACTCACACAATTCTCCTCCACCCTCTACAATCCCCTAAACCTACAAGGCAAGGTAAATCAATGAAATGGCTTCCCGACACTCTAGGTATAATCTATCTTGTCTCACCCGATCACTCAAGTTCGATTGGTTAAAGATTATCATTGAACGCCGATAAACACTACAAGGCAATACCACTAGTTGGTACGTGATTAACAAATACAATTTGTCAACACGTAATATCCAATCAACCAACTTCACAATAAACGCAACAATAGTAGAAATTAAATTAAATCCGAACACAACTCAATTACAATCGATGCGAAGTAATGAAAAGCAATATTCATCATTTAATTATTTCAAACCAGCGTTTATCATTCAGCAAGTTCTATGAAAACATTAAATCATAATGGACAACAATATTCATCACAAGTTATGCTCAAATCATATTAAAGTATCGAAATCAAACATGAAACGAAAACAAATATAATCCGAAGCACAATACTACCAAATGTCCTATAATCGGGCTCATCCAACTAGTCGAGAGCTGATGAGGAGAGTCGTGGAGTCAATCCCGATCTCGCCTATGCCGTAACAGACAACTGGGAACTTAGCCGCTCATGGTGGTGATGACAAAAGCCGAAACGTTGGAAACGAAGCTGACCATGGCGGAGAGGAGGTAACCGACAGCGATATGATGCGAAGAAAGGGCAAAAATGACCAACGGATAGCCCAGAATACGAACAGCCGCACTTCACCGAAAAACGTTAATTTTCTGGCAGGTCTTCCAGAAAACGGTGGCGGAAATGGGATCCGAAGGTACCGATAGAAAGCTCTGGTGATGGGGAGTTCAGATCAGGTCCTTGGGAGGTGAGAAGTCACCGGAAATGAGTAGGATTTGGGCTGGAAGATGAAGAGGCGCAGCGGCAAAATCGCGGATTCCGGTGGTTTTCGCGGCGGCTGAAGCTTGGAAATGCTAGATCCGACCATGGGGAAGTAAGATCAAGTCCTGGGGAGTCCAACCGTCGCCAAAAAACAGCCAAAACTGGCAGAGAATGTAAAGCATTGCGGTGGGAAGATGAAGCGTCTCGGTGAAAGGCGTGTTTCACGATGGTGATGACGGAGTGACGGTGACCGGAGCAAGGGAAAGCCGAAACGTCGTCGGAAATAAAGATGGAGGGTCGTTAGAGCTTGATCGGAGAAGGTGAAGAGTTTTGGTGGGCGGCAGCCACCGTTTCTGCGAACTTGCATTGGAGTTTTATACAAAATTTGGCAAATTTCCATTTGGTCCCTGCATGATTGAAACATGACAGAATCAACCCCTTGAAACATGACATTTTACCCCCTAAACAGCATAAATGAGACAAAATCACCCTTAATCCATAAACCACAACCTAATATCAACTCATATACTTTCCAAAATCATTCCAAACACGTTAAATTCATAAGAAAAATATTAGGAAGCTATTTTCGTAAATAAATTCATAAATTCTTTAATTGTCTCAATATACTTCAATTTAATCACACATGGGGTATTTTTATCACCAAAATAGAGTCACTTTCATGACTCTAACAGGCATATCGCTCTGGATCCATTACTCTTCTTTTCTAGCAAACTGGCTTGGCTTCACTGTCGATGTTTAACATATGGCAAATGATGTCCGGGCTAATCCCGACCATATCTGCGTGCGACCAGGCGAACACATTGATATTTTCTTTCAAGAAGCTGATCAGCTTGGAAGCGAGCTGGGGGTTGAGACTGCTCCCAATCCTTAACACTCGGCTCGGCTCGGCTCCTTCAGGTCGACCGACACTTCGAAAAAATCCCCAACTGGGTCGTTGAAAGGGCTTTCTTGAATTCGAGGATCCATATTATCCTCTGCTGGGCCAGGTTGTGGCTCGATCTGGCTGATCGCCATAGCCTGTTTGGGAATACCTCGCGAAATGCCCTTCCCTTTACACCTCATCTGTACCTCTTTTATGTAGCAGTCGCGAGATGCGCTTTGCGATCCGCTCACTTCCTCTATCCCTTTTGGGGTGGGGAACTTAATCTTGAGATGGTATATGGAAGTGACTGCCTTGAAGCTTCTCAGTAGAGGTCGCCCCAAGATTCCATTGAAGGCAGATAGGCAATCCACGACCAAGAATTCAGTAACCTTAGTCACTTCATCACAGTCACCCAGCGTGACCAGAAATTGGATCATTCCTTTCAGGATCAGGTGGTCCCCTGTAAATCCGTAAAGAGGGATCGAGGTAGGCTTCAGGTCAGCCTTGTCCAAGTTCATTCTTTCGAAAGCGGTTTGGAACATAATGTTCACAGTGCTTCCGTTGTCCATTAGCATTCTGCGGATGTTATGGTGCCCTATGAGGGGCACGATCACAAGGGCGTCGTCGTGAGGATAATGCAAACGGGTTGCCTCCTTCTCGTAAAAGGTGATCGGCTCCTCCTTGCGAACCTTTTGTGGTCGCTGTGACATGTTCATCACCCTGATTGGGTCATGATGAGCTTCACGAGCATATCTTTCTTGCGAATCTCGCGTGTTTCCCGCGAGGTGCGGTCCTCCAAAGATTATGTTAACACTACTATACCCTTTGTGATCACGACGCTTTTTCCCTTGCTCCTCTTGGCTCTTCTCTTGCGCGAGAGCGGAGTCGTCAATATACTCCTTGAAGTGCCCTTTCTTGATGAGCTATTCGATTGCTTGTTTTAGAGCTCGGCACTCATCGGTGTGATGCCCATTGTCCCGATGCAAGCGATAGTATTTTTTATTATTTCTGGCTGTCGTAGGAGTTTTCATGGGCTCAGGCTCCCCGAGCAGACTGGCTTCCTCGGATTTATCAAGAATGGTCGATACAGACGCATTTAGTGGAGTATATTGGTTTCTGTCGTGATCGGGAAGAGGAACAGAAGCATAAGACTTTTTGTGCTCGTAGCGAGGTTTCTTCCCTTTTCGTTGATCGTCAGCGTCCCCTCTACGATCAGCTCTTCTACTTTCGCCCCAACCAGACGTATTGCCCGAAGTGCTAGGGTCGTGAAAGCGGAGTGCCGCCAATAAATTTTCTATTCGGAGGTACTTCTCTGCAAGGTTATAGAATCCTGTGAGGGAAACATCATCCTCAGCCTGTAATTCTTTCCACAGGTTGGTTTGTGGATGAACTCTGGCTATGATGAGAGTCCGAACAGACTCTTCGGGAGCATGAGCCACCTTGTTGAGTTCTCTGTGGAAACGGTCAATGTAGGACTGGAGGGATTCATCTCTTTCTTGCCTTATATTGCTGAGGTAGCTCAAAAGCATCGAAAACTTTCGATTCGCTTGAAAATGCCTCAGGAACGTTGCGCTCATCTGAGGCGACGAACTAATTGATCCCGCTGGGAGTGACCTGAACCACCGTTTGGCATGAGAGGTCAACGTCACTACCAAACAACGACATTTTGCTAAATCTGAGACCTGGTGAAGCTCCATCAGGTTGTTAAATTCATATAAATGATCCTGCGGATCGAAATTTCCATCAAACACCCGCATGTCGGGCATCCTGAATCTTGGTGAGAGTGGAGTTCGGGAGAGAAGAGGGACGCAGATGTGACATGCCCCTGCTCATTTTGTTGAGCCCTTAGTCTGTCTAGAGCTCGCTGCAGCTCCTCAATTTGCGGCAATGGAGCCGCTTGGGGGTTGCTTTCACCCATGCGAGTTCGATTTTCGCGGTTACGATTGAGGAATGTCCAGAGCTCGGGTTCCTCTTCACCTCGGTCGACGGTTCCAACCACTCTTAACACACGCTGGCTAGAGGTGTGTGATTGCGATGAAAGGTACGGGGTATTTTCACGACCTTCGTGGTGGTAAGAACTACCCCACGAAGTGTGGGACCCTTTCGCACGGTGAAGATTAGGATTGTTTTGCTGGTGGTGATAAGAATCACCCTGTCCAACACTTTTATGGGTGTGTACTTGCGACGTGGCATGGGACAGCTCAGGCTGTGTCTTTCACTGAGTCTCAACGAGACTGGTATTCTATTTGGGACGCAGTCAGTGTTTGCTGGCCCTTTGGAGCCAGTGGGTTTGTTTTTTGTCACTTGTTTACCCTTTCGTCTACGCGTTGCAGTGCTCGCGGCACGGACTATTTCCCTTTGCTACACTTTCACGCAACTTGCAGGCGTTTTTCGCGATTGCACCGTCGCAGCTAACTTGGATGGCGCGCCTTGGTCCAAACGGTCCAACCTTCGGTTGACCGTCTGGAGAGTATTGTCAAACCTCTCTAGGTAGCTTCTTATAACAAGGTCAAGTTGTGAACTTGACGGGATATCTCCTGCAGCATTTTGCGGGGCTGAAGGTTTTTTGGAAGAAGTGTCCCCCTGAACTTGGGGGAGCCGCTCAGCACCCTGGTTGGTTTGCTCAGGTTCTGGTTGGCGGGCCATTTGTTGTTGTAGGACCGGTAAGTTGGAGATTCTCCTGATAAAGGATCAACACTAAATCAGGCCCTCCTTCTAGCGCCAAACTGTTGATGCGTGATTTTTAAACCAACGAAACGCACGTGTGAAATGTTGAGCTAGCCCAAAGGACACACGTGAATGTAAAGAAAAATGATAGTAAATGCAATAAGGACAGTTTTTAAAGTGGTTCAGATGCTAAGGTAGCAAGTCCTACGTCCACTGATGCTTATATTGATGATAAAGGTCAGGTCGGTTTTAGCTGACTCACTTTACAATGATATTACAAGGTATCAAATGCTAAGAATTTTAGGGAGAAAGAGAGTAGTTAATCAAGTGTAAAATGTGTGAATCCCCTTTAATGAGAGAGGAGCTCCCAATTTATAGTGGGATGCATTGAGGCAATGATCACTAAATCTGTAAGTTGGTGGGATTATCCGTGTAAATCCTTCTTTATGTCACATTGCCCACCTTCCAGAGTGATTTGCGCGAGTTAGAGCAGGGATTGAACACGTGGGATCACCACAGCTTCTGGCTGGCCTGACGCACACCCACTATTCTGATGGAAACAGACTGTGGTTGTACCCGTGATCTGACTCTTGCAGGCTGGCTGGTTCTTACGTCAGCCCTTATTTTTTAGGTGTAACAATGGTATTAAGTAATAAGTATACATATATAATGTCTCTTTAATATATAATGTATTATATATGATATATTACACATATATATTATAATAAATTTTAAATAAATAACTACCATATATATTATAATAAATTCTAAATAAATAGCTATCACAATATAACAAAGACAATTAGGTAATAGAATTGAAATAATGATTCAATGAGAGACAAAAGAAAAAAAATTATAATGATTTATTGATTCATTATAATCAATCAAAACAACAAATAATATATTACATATATATTATGTATTAACGTAAGATTATAGATAATAGCATATTATATATAAATTATAATGTATAATATATATATGTTATATACATTATACTTATATAGTATATACCATATATAATATACAATGTATAATGTATAATGTCAAATTTATACCATATATAGTGTACAATGTATAATGTCAAATGTATACTATATATAATGTATAGTATATAATGTCGAATATATAACTTTTGTTTCATAGCATTAACATATTATATATATTACTGATGGGAATACAAAATGTCATATTTAACCCCCTTAATGTTTAGTCTTTTATACGTATTTGTTGCCTAATTGTACTCATTATTACTTTATTTTGGTTTAGGAAGCAAATGGAGGTGTTAATTGAAAAACGGAATTAATTAGGTGAATTCGGACAGTTTCACCACTGCTTCGTAATCTGGGCATAATTCTCTCATCCGAACTCCGATTGAGATGATTCAAAATTCTGTGGAACTTTAAGACAGAGATCTACAGCTTTTATGTTTTGAGTTTGGAGAGATACTTGCTGCATCAAGGTTGTAATCGAGCTTGAAGTTGACGCATCTGCACTGGACGTTCTGGAACATTCTGCCTTGTCATGCAATTCAAATAGGCAGATTTTTATTGGAAGCTTTGAAGACCTATTGCACGAAAATTACAGCTGGAAACACCACTTTCCTATTTTATTAGGACTCTATTTTATTTTATTTCCAATTAATCAGATTAGGATAAGTGTTATTTTATGATATTAGAATTTGTTTAGGAGATTGAGTAGTTTTTCCAGATTTGAATTGGATTTTAAAAGGGAGATAAGATTAGGTTTTAAGACACACCACGCCTCTCTCTCTTTTCTTCTCTGGAATTTTCTTTCTTTTTTGGAGTTTTTGTTTATGGCCATGAGTGGCTGATTTTTGTAACTTGGTCGAAGGAAACGGAGACCTCGGAATCAACCAACTGTGAGATCTAATCTATTTTATTTTAGTGTTCAATTTTCGTGTTTGAGTATTGAATGTTATTCTGTGCATATCTTCATGATTGATGCATTTAATTACTAGGAGGCCTACTAGTGGATTATTTGTTGCAATCTACTGCTAAGTTTGATATCAAATCCGTAATTGTTTGATCCCTCTAACTTGTGAAGCAATTAGGGTTAATAATTTGCTGCGTCAGGAATTAGTAATCTTAAGAAGAACATTCAACTAAATTAAATACAACCGCTTGTGTTTGTGTTGTTTAGCTTCATTGATTTCTTTAATTCTTAAGGCTGCCATTAGATTAAATCTTTAGTGCTTGTCTAGGGTTGTTTAATGGTAAGATTAATTAAGATCGCTTGTTTCCTAATTAATTACAATTAAGGAGAGATAGGAAAATAGTTCCAACGGTGAATATTCAAAGCAAGAATTGATTTATTTTTGCATCAATGATCAGTTGTAAGATTCCGATGGTGGATGTTGACAGAGACCAAGTTTCGTTATATTAATTGATTTCGATTCGAATTGTTTTTGTTTTTGTTTTTGTTTTTGCTAAGATTTTTTTCTGTTTTACTCAAAACCCCCCCCAGCCTTATTCACATCATCAAAAATTCGGCTAGACACTCTTCGTAGGATCGACCCTTGCTTACCCTATTTACAGTTCAGTAGTTAGGTTAGGAAGGTTTTTAATCTTGGTTGCCTATGACAGCACACCAATTACAAATATTTATAATGATTTATTATATTTAATCTAATTTTATTTATTACATATTTTTATATAGCTTCATAAAATACTCACACACACACACACACACAGATATAGATATATATATATATTAGAAATTAGGTAAATATTTATTGGCTTTTATCATAAATCCCCTTAGAATTTCTAGCTAGAGATTATATTACACAAACACTACCACAGCCATGGCCGAGCCGACCTAAAAAGAAAATGTCCACCTCTCTAATCCAGCCGCCGAAACACTCGACCAAACCATGCCATCCCAGCAATTAAACACTCCATTTACACTCCAACAAACACACCCAATGTAATCACTAGCCGGCACAACTCCCTAGACCATACCGCTCAGCACGACCATTCATATCAACCCTAGGGTATTCCCTCAGTTCCTCCAGAACCTCAACACCCCTGCACCAACCGCCATTGAGCAAACATTAACCAAACGGCTAGCTGAAATGGAAGCCATGATCTAAGCATCCCAAGAATGTCAACACCCTTCAAAAAGAGCCAACCCCAAAGCTATGCTGAGTTGTCATTCGTGGATGCCATAGCCCTTTCAGATATGCCCCGCAAATTCACCTTCCCCAACATGAAGTTGTACGATGATACCACTGACCTAGATGGCCATATAGCCTCCTATAAGCAAAGAATGTTTGCCACCGCCATACCAAGAGATCTCTGAGAGGCATGCATGTGCAAAAGCTTTGGCTCCAACCTAATAGGACCTACACTCCAGTGGTACACCAACCTCCCCAATCACTCAATTGCCTCCTTCACCCAGCTCACATATACCTTTGTGGAGCAACTTGCTAGCAACAAAAAACTAGAGAAATTATCCAACGACCTTTATCGGATCCGACAGCACTGCAATGAGCCCCTCTAAGACTAAGTGGGATGCTTCAACCGCAAAAAGGTCTCAATCCCATACTGCAACCAAGAGACAACAGTTGATGCCTTCAAGAAAAGTCTACTCCCAGACGGGGAGCTGTAAAAGGAACTCACCAAGTTTAATTGCAATACCACTTCGAGATTATGTGGGACGCTTCAACCGCGAAAAGGTCTCAATCCCATACTATAACCAAGTGACCGTAGTTGATGCCTTCAGGAAAAGGTCTCAATCCCGTACTACAACCAAGCGACCACATACCACTTTAAGACTATGTGGGATGCTTCAACCGTGACCGCAGTTGATGCCTTCAGGCCTACTCCCAAACGAGGAGCTATACAAGGAACTCACCAAATTTAATTGAAATACCATAGAAAATGTATTGCCCTGTGCTTGGATTGAGATAAGGTGGGAGGAAGATAAAGCTCATAGAGCCAACCAAAGCGCCTCCGATGATCGTCGCTCTATCCAGTAATGAGAGATTTTGTACGAGACAATAGATGCCAACTAGATCGCCCTCTGGCTCAGTTCGGCTTGGCACGGTGAGCCCAACACACCATCCAAGTACAAGCTGCCTAATTACAACCTTAACATCAAGCCGGTGGAGGTGTTAGTCGTGATGAAAGAGATGGGAAACGTGGTCAGGTGGCCAGCCAAATTGAAACACCCTGAATTAAAGCGGAACACCACCAAATGGTGTGAATTTCTTGGAGACCATAGCCACAATATTGTTGATTATATTGCACTTTGCCTCGAAGTTACTGAGCTACTGAAAATGGGACATCTCTACAAATTCTTGATAGACAAAGAGAAGAGCACGGTGACGAACAAAGATCACCAAATCACTCATCCACCAAAAACCCCCCC